>NC_068450.1:26528107-26578107 GCF_023373465.1 Oncorhynchus keta
TCTAACACCCGGCTCTGAAACAGGATATGTTGTTTCTAACACCCGGCTCTGAAACAGGTTATGTCGTTTCTAACACCCGGCTCTGAAACAGGATATGTTGTTTCTAACACCCGGCTCTGAAACAGGTTATGTCGTTTCTAACACCCGGCTCTGAAACAGGTTATGTCGTTTCTAACACCCGGCTCTGAAACAGGTTATGACGTTTCTAACACCCGGCTCTGAAACAGGTTATGTCGTTTCTAACACCCGGCTCTGAAACAGGTTATGACGTTTCTAACACCCGGCTCTGAAACAGGCTATGTCGTTTCTAACACCCGGCTCTGAAACAGTTTATGTCGTTTCTAACACCCGGCTCTGAAACAGGTTATGTCGTTTCTAACACCCGGCTCTGAAACAGGATATGACGTTTCTGTGACAGGTGTTTATGTTTTGGACTCACCGGAGCAGACTTTGGAGTTTGTTTAAAGTCAAGTATGACAACAGACTGAATAAGGCTCATGCTAGTATGGGTAGTCAAAAGTCTTTGGAGTATAGGAATGTTGGCCATAAGCGACATGCTTGCCCGAAAGGGGAGAAGGCAGAGGGAGGGGCGCAGGTGTTCCTCGTAACGCCTGGGACGACAGTGGTAGAGCAGCCACAAGCACCTGTTGCTGAGGAACACGCTGTGTGTGTTGAGGGTACTGAGTTGAGGGTACTGAGTTGAGGGTACTGAGTTGAGGGTACTGAGTTGCAGCTTGTACCAGAGGGGAACATAGTTTCTGATGTGCAGCAGAAACGTATTGTTGTAGGAGGTCAGGGCAGATCTGGGGAACCATTTTCCCAGACTGGTGAGGAGATAACCATTATGATTGATGGGGTACAGGAGGGGGTTCAGGTGGATCTAGTCACCCAGGTAGTAGAGGAGATGTCCATTATGAGTGATGGTGTTCAGGTGGATCTCGTCACCCAGGTAGTAGAGGAGATATCCATTATGAGTGATGGTGTTCAGGTGGATCTCGTCACCCAGGTAGTAGAGGAGATATCCATTATGAGTGATGGGGTACAGGAGGGGGTTCAGGTGGATCTAGTCACCCAGGTAGTAGAGGAGATATCCATTATGAGTGATGGGGTACAGGAGGGGGTTCAGGTGGATCTAGTCACCCAGGCAGTAGAGGGGATAACCATTATGAGTGATGGGGTACAGGAGGGGGTTCAGGTGGATCTAGTCACCCAGGTAGTAGAGGAGATGTCCATTATGAGTGATGGGGTACAGGAGGGGGTTCAGGTGGATCTAGTCACCCAGGTAGTAGAGGAGATGTCCATTATGAGTGATGGGGTACAGGAGGGGGTTCAGGTGGATCTAGTCACCCAGGTAGTAGAGGAGATGTCCATTATGAGTGATGGGGTACAGGAGGGGTTCAGGTGGATCTAGTCACCCAGGTAGTAGAGGAGATGTCCATTATGAGTGATGGGGTACAGGAGGGGTTCAGGTGGATCTAGTCACCCAGGTAGTAGAGGAGATGTCCATTATGAGTGATGGGGTACAGGAGGGGGTTCAGGTGGATCTAGTCACCCAGGTAGTAGAGGAGATGTCCATTATGAGTGATGGGGTACAGGAGGGGGTTCAGGTGGATCTAGTCACCCAGGCAGTAGAGGAGATGTCCATTATGAGTGATGGGGTACAGGAGGGGGTTCAGGTGGATCTAGTCACCCAGGTAGTAGAGGAGATGTCCATTATGAGTGATGGGGTACAGGAGGGGGTTCAGGCGGATCTAGTCACCCAGGTAGTAGAGGAGATGTCCATTATGAGTGATGGGGTACAGGAGGGGGTTCAGGTGGATCTAGTCACCCAGGTAGTAGAGGAGATGTCCATTATGAGTAATGGGGTACAGGAGGGGGTTCAGGTGGATCTAGTCACCCAGGTAGTAGAGGAGATGTTCATTATGAGTGATGGGGAACAGGAGGGGGTTCAGGTGGATCTAGTCACCCAGGTAGTAGAGGAGATGTCCATTATGAGTGATGGGGTACAGGAGGGGGTTCAGGTGGATCTAGTCACCCAGGTAGTAGAGGAGATGTCTATTATGAGTGATGGGGTACAGGAGGGGGTTCAGGTGGATCTAGTCACCCAGGTCGTAGAGGAGATGTCCATTATGAGTGATGGGGTACAGGAGGGGGTTCAGGTGGATATAGTCACCCAGGCAGTAGAGGAGATGTCCATTATGAGTGATGGGGTACAGGAGGGGGTTCAGGTGGATCTAGTCACCCAGGTAGTAGAGGAGATGTCCATTATGAGTGATGGGGTACAGGAGGGGGTTCAGGTGGATCTAGTCACCCAGGTAGTAGAGGAGATCTTCTTTCATGTTGATAAGTTTGTGAGGTCAGCTGTGGTGTTACAGCAGATGGTGGGGTTGGACCAGAAGAAGCGTTTCTGCTACTGCCGTCATGGCAGCAAAAGGTAGTGGGAAACGGGGTGAGGTTAAGATACAATTTAAACAATGATGATTATCATGCCTCACAGGGTGCTTTTCTCTCTTTGTCTGTTTTCTCTGTGGTTTCTTCTGTTTTTCCTTCTCTTTTCTATATGGAGGTACTAAGTGTAGGTTCTCTCAATATGAATAAAAATAATAAATCTATTTAACCTTTATTTAACTAGGCAAGTCAGTTAAGAACAAATTGTTATTTACAATTATGGCCTACACCGGCTAAACCCGGACGACGCTGGGCCAATTGTGCTCCGCCCTATGGGACTCCCAATCACAGCCGGAGGATTTAGCCTGGAATCAAACCAGTAGGGTTGGAAGGTTAGACAGGTTATGTGTATCTGATCACTACTGTAGTATGGTTGGAAGGATAGACAGGTTGTATGTATCTGATCACTACTGTAGTAGGGTTGGAAGGTTAGACAGGTTGTATGTATCTGATCACTACTGTAGTAGGGTTGGAAGGTTAGACAGGTGGTATGTATCTGATCACTACTGTAGTAGGGTTGGAAGGTTGGACAGGTTGTATGTATCTGATCACTACTGTAGTAGGATTGGAAGGTTAGACAGGTGGTATGTATCTGATCACTACTGTAGTAGGGTTGGAAGGTTAGACAGGTTGTATGTATCTGATCACTACTGTAGTAGGATTGGAAGGTTAGACAGGTTGTATGTATCTGATCACTACTGTAGTAGGGTTGGAAGGTTAGACAGGTTGTATGTATCTGATCACTACTGTAGTAGGGTTGGAAGGATAGACAGGTTGTATGTATCTGATCACTACTGTAGTAGGATTGGAAGGTTAGACAGGTTGTATGTATCTGATCACTACTGTAGTAGGGTTGGAAGGTTAGACAGGTTGTATGTATCTGATCACTACTGTAGTAGGGTTGGAAGGATAGACAGGTTGTATGTATCTGATCACTACTGTAGTAGGGTTGGAAGGTTAGACAGGTTGTATGTATCTGATCACTACTGTAGTAGGGTTGAAGTTTAGACAGGTTGTATGTATCTGATCACTACTGTAGTAGGGTTGGAAGGTTAGACAGGTTGTATGTATCTGATCACTACTGTAGTAGGGTTGGAAGGTTAGACAGGTTGTATGTATCTGATCACTACTGTAGTAGGGTTGGAAGGTTAGACAGGTTGTATGTATCTGATCACTACTGTAGTAGGGTTGGAAGGATAGACAGGTTGTAAGTATCTGATCACTACTGTAGTAGGATTGGAAGGTTAGACAGGTTGTATGTATCTGATCACTACTGTAGTCGGGTTGAAGGTTAGACAGGTTGTATGTATCTGATCACTACTGTAGTAGGGTTGGAAGGATAGACAGGTTGTATGTATCTGATCACTACTGTAGTATGGTTGGAAGGTTAGACAGGTTGTATGTATCTGATCACTACTGTAGTAGGGTTGAAGGTTAGACAGGTTGTATGTATCTGATCACTACTGTAGTAGGATTGGAAGGTTAGACAGGTTGTATGTATCTGATCACTACTGTAGTAGGGTTGGAAGGTTAGACAGGTTGTATGTATCTGAGCACTACTGTAGTATGATTGGAAGGTTAGACAGGTTGTATGTATCTGATCACTACTGTAGTAGGGTTGGAAGGTTAGACAGGTTGTATGTATCTGATCACTACTGTAGTAGGGTTGGAAGGTTAGACAGGTTGTATGTATCTGATCACTACTGTAGTAGGATTGGAAGGTTAGACAGGTTGTATGTATCTGATCACTACTGTAGAGGGGTTGGAAGGATAGACAGGTTGTATGTATCTGATCACTACTGTAGTAGGGTTGAAAGGATAGACAGGTGGTATGTATCTGATCACTACTGTAGTAGGATTGGAAGGTTAGACAGGTTGTATGTAGCTGATCACTACTGTAGAGGGGTTGGAAGGATAGACAGGTTGTATGTATCTGATCACTACTGTAGTAGGGTTGGAAGGTTAGACAGGTAGTATGTATCTGATCACTACTGTAGTAGGGTTGGAAGGATAGACAGGTTGTATGTATCTGATCACTACTGTAGTAGGGTTGGAAGGTTAGACAGGTTGTATGTATCTGATCACTACTGTAGTAGGGTTGGAAGGTTAGACAGGTTGTATGTATCTGATCACTACTGTAGTAGGGTTGGAAGGATAGACAGGTTGTATGTAGCTGATCACTACTGTAGTAGGGTTGGAAGGTTAGACAGGTTGTATGTATCTGAGCACTACTGTAGTAGGGTTGGAAGGTTAGACAGGTTGTATGTATCTGAGCACTACTGTAGTATGATTGGAAGTTTAGACAGGTTGTATGTATCTGATCACTACTGTAGTAGGGTTGGAAGGTTAGACAGGTTGTATGTATCTGATCACTACTGTAGGAGGGTTGGAAGGTTAGACAGGTTGTATGTATCTGATCAATACTGTAGTAGGGTTGGAAGGTTAGACAGGTTGTATGTACCTGAGCACTACTGTAGTAGGGTTGAAAGGTGTGACATTACTCCTGTGTGTTTTTCCATATTGTTACTGTTGATATTCACCTGTCCTGTCCACGAAGGTCGTCACCTTATTGGTATTTTAATGTTAAGTTATTACATGTCGCCATGTAATGTGAAATGTTTTTGTTGTTTTGGGACAAATGGAGGGTTATGAAATGGCATTTGGAGTCCTTGAGACAATGGGTGGAGGTTGGGAAGGCCCAAATAAGTCTGTTTTGTCAACAGTATACTGCTCTATCTAGTATTGAAGTTTAAGAGACTATCAGGGCCCATGAAGAGGACATCAAATCTATGGAATTTAAGTTGCTCACTCAAAATGACCCTATACTAGTCATGAACTTACAGGACAAGATAAATGAACTGAGTCTGTTTTTACATGAAAGAGTGAAGGGTGCCTTGATTAGGTCTAGCTTTGCTACCTTCAAGGATATGGATGCTCCAAGCGCTACCCAGGGCAGTCGACATTGCAGCGTAAACAGATGGTCTACCTTCGTCTCCCTGATGGGAAGGTGACCACGGATGACGGAGAGGTGCGCCAACATG
This sequence comes from Oncorhynchus keta, assembly GCF_023373465.1. NCBI lineage: Eukaryota > Metazoa > Chordata > Actinopteri > Salmoniformes > Salmonidae > Oncorhynchus > Oncorhynchus keta. The sequence goes on from NC_068450.1 coordinate 26,533,597, forward strand.
CCGTGGATTTCTACTCTGCCCTCTATAAGGCGGAGGATTGTGATCCTCTGTTTGCTGAACAGTTGTTACATGGAATTCCTCAATTGGGCAGAATATAAAATGATATCTAAGTGTCTCTCAAACAGGTTGAAATCATATCTGGGGCTTTTGGTCCACAAGGTCCAGTCTTATTGTTTACCTGACCGCTCAATTGTTGATAACTTGTTTCTGATAAGAGATGTTTTAGACATTTGTAAACTGTCTGATGTGAATGTGGGTTTACATTCTTTGGATGAGGAGAAGGCTTTGATCGTGTGGACCACCAGTACTTGTTTAAAACAATGAAAGCCTTTGGGTTTGGGGATGAGGTTTTTTTCTTGGATGTGTTTACTGTATACTGGGGCCTCATGTATGGTGAAAGTGGAGGGTGGTTTGAGCTGCCCCATCCCCGTCCATAGGGGTATTAGGCAGGGATACCCAATTTCAGGACAGCTATATTGTCTGGCAATTGAACCAATGCTCTGTTTTTTAAGAGTGAGGCTTACTGATTTCTCTGAGCCAGGGGTTATGAAGGATCCTACGACACTGTCTGAGTATGCAGATGACCTGACAGTTTTATTATTTTATTAGATTGGATGAAGACTTTGGTTTTTTTTTCTAGGCTCCGATGTCTTTCAAAAAAAGATCTGGGAGGGTGTAGTGGAGAAGGTGTGTGCCAGATTGTCTAGGTGGAAATGGGTGCTACCCCAGCTGGCTTATGGGGGAAGGGTGCTGGTGCCAATAACCTAGCCACCTCTATCCTGTGGCACAGACTAATGATTTTACAGCCGGGGGGGCTGATACAACAGCTTCAGAGGACCCTTTTCAATTGATTTTGGTCTGGAAAACATTGGACTAACGCTGCATGAGGGTGGGCAAGGCTTGGTGGACATTTCTTCTAGGATCATGGCTTTCCAGCTTCAAGCAGCCCAGAGACTGTTGTACAGTGAAGGTTCAAGCAGCCCAGAGACTGTTGTACAGTGAAGGTTCAAGCAGCCCAGAGACTGTTGTACAGTGAAGGTTCAAGCAAAGCAAATCAAATCAAAATCACATTTATTTGTCACATACACATGGTTAGTAGATGTTAATGCGAGTGTAGCGAAATGTTTGTGCTTCTAGTTCCGACAATGCAGTAATAACCAAGCAGCACAGATACTGTTGTACAGTGAAGGTTGTAGCAGCCCAGAGACTGTTGTACAGTGAAGGTTCAAGCAGCACAGAAACTGTTGTACAGTGAAGGTTGTAGCAGCCCAGAGACTGTTGTACAGTGAAGTTTGTAGCAGCCCAGAGACTGTTGTACAGTGAAGGTTGTAGCGGCACAGAGACTGTTGTACAGTGAAGGTTCAAGCAGCACAGATACTGTTGTACAGTGAAGGTTCAAGCAGCACAGAGACTGTTGTACAGTGAAGGTTCAAGCAGCACAGATACTGTTGTACAGTGAAGGTTCAAGCAGCACAGAGACTGTTGTACAGTGAAGGTTCAATCAGCACAGAGACTGTTGTACAGTGAAGGTTCAAGCAGCCCAGAGACTGTTGTACAGTGAAGGTTCAATCAGCACAGAGACTGTTGTACAGTGAAGGTTCAATCAGCACAGAGACTGTTGTACAGTGAAGGTTCAAGCAGCACAGAGACTGTTGTACAGTGAAGGTTCTAGCAGCCCAGAGACTGTTGTACAGTGAAGGTTCTAGCAGCCCAGAGACTGTTGTACAGTGAAGGTTGTAGCAGCCCAGAGACTGTTGTACAGTGAAGGTTCTAGAAGCACAGAGACTGTTGTACAGTGAAGGTTGTAGCAGCCCAGAGACTGTTGTACAGTGAAGGTTCTAGCAGCCCAGAGACTGTTGTACAGTGAAGGTTGTAGCTAGGTCGATGCAGCCTACATATTGATGAGGAGAGCAAGCTAAGCCAAGCACCTTTTCCTCTTAAAGCTAGAGGGGCTTGTCTGGCCTGATATCTTTCTATGAGTCTGTTATGCAGGCTTGGAAAGTGTTCAATATGTCCCGTAAGGCCGGCACGCCACCAGGGATGTGGCTTTTTAAAGTGGTGGATAAAATACCCAATTTTCATAATTGAGTAAATGTAAAGATACCTTAACAGAAAATTACTCCATTAAAATACTACTTGAGTAAAAGTCTAAAAGTTTTTGGTTTTAAATATACTTAAGTATCAAACGTAAATGTATTTGCTAAAATATACTTAAGAATCAAAAGTAAATGTAATTGCTAAAATATACTTAAGTATCAAAAGTAGAAGTAAAAGTATAAATTATTTTAAATGCCTTACATAAAGCAAACCAGACAGCATCATCTTCTTGTTTTGTTTAATTTACGGATAGCCAGGGGAACAATACTCAGACATCATTTACAAATAAAGCATGTGTTTAGTAAATCCGACAGATTAGAGGCAGTAGGCATGACCTGGGATGATTTCTTGATAAGTGTGTGAATTGGACCATTTTCTGTCCTGCTAAGCATTCAAAATGTAACGAGTACTCTTGGGTGTCAGGCAAAATGTCTGGAGCAAAAAGTACATTATTTTCTTTAGGAATGTAGTGAAGTAAAAGTAGTCAAAACTATAAATAGTAAAGTAAAGTACAGATACCCCAAAAAATGACTTAAGTAGTACTTTAAAGTATTTTTACTTATGTTCTTTACACCACTGCTTTTTTCTAACACAGTCCCGTGTTCTGGGTTCAGCCAGCCGACGTTCATGCCTGTTAGGTGTGGGGTGTACCAAGCTGGGTCATCTGATGCGGAGTAGGAGCAGATCGTTGGAGGAGCTGGGAGAAAGAGTAGGGATCTGATCATCTCGCCTACTGAGGAAGGTCGTAGCTGAGGTCTGCGATTCCTTGCCAGTACTTCATCGGCAGTATGTGACTGATACTTCCAACTCTGATCGGTGGACAGAGGGTCTGGATGATGTGTTCCCTGCACTGAAGGTTAGTGCTGCGGCGGGGACATTAGAGGAGGACGTGGGGATGCTGTTTTCCTTCCATACCCCGGAGCTGGGAGAGTTCAAGGTGGTGGGAAAGAAGGCCATGTACATAATATGTGTATAAGTGTCCCATGCTTCTTACCTGGAAGGGTTCAAATGGACGAGGTGGGCAGGTGTGTTTGGTCCAGGTGCCTCCCCAAAAGGAGGCACCAAAAGTCTTTATATAAACTGCCTATTGATAAGAGGACAGCTGACCTCCAATGGAGGATAATACACAGAGCTATAGCCACCAACATGCATCTGGTACACCTGGACCCTACTGTTGGGGAGGGGTGTCCATTCTGTGCTGAGTATAAATCTCTGGCACATCTGTTCTGACAGTGTCCCAGGTTGGTGGGGATAATTGACCTCATCACTAGTTGGTTCTCAACTCTGGGAGAGGTTTTCTCTTCCCAACTGTTTATATTTGGGCCAAAGTCCAGGTTTAGTCGAGGGGCTGTAGTTGTCTTATTTAAATTTGTATCAGGGGCAGCTAAATTAGAAATCTGGAAGACACAGTATTCGGGGACAGGAGTCTGTGGGTGTGGTGGGCATGCTGGAGGGGATGTTGGCAGCGAGACTGAGGGTTGAGTTTTCCTATGACAAACTGGTTAATAACATTGGGCTGTTTATGAGCATATTGGGTCTACAGAAGTTGTTGTGGAGGAAGATTTAGTGTTGTGTTTTTAATTGATGTGTAACCATGGTTTTGTTTGAGTGTTTATTGTTCCCAGATCCAATAAAGATGTTTTAAATCTCTCTCTCTCTCTCTCTGATGGTAAAGTGCCCAGGCAGTGTGGTGTTAATGCAGCAGTTTCTCAGTGTACCACCTCAGTCTCCCTGGACCACTGGGTTGTTTGGTGGTGATGAACATCCCCGGTCCAACCCCCACTGATACGCCTCATTGACCTTCAGCTATGGAGCTATTCTTTTAATTGAACCTTTATTTAACTAGGCAAGTCAGTTAAGAACAAATTCTTATTTACAATGACGGACTAGGAACAGTGGGTTAACTGCCTTGTTCAGGGGCAGAACAACAGATTTTTACCTTGTCAGCTCAGGGATTCGATCTAGCAACCTTTCAGTTACTGGCCCAACGCTCAAACCACTAGGCACCTGCCACCCCTATGGGCACCCGACCTGACCTGGCCTCACCCTGCCTTATCCCGGCCTCACCCAGCCTTACCCCAACCTCACCCAGCCTTACCCTGGCCTCACCCAGCTGATGACGACTAGTGCTCTGAATAACAAAGAGCACAGACCACGACTAGCTAGCCGGAGGAAGTGTGTGTGTGTGTGTGTGTGTGTGTGTGTGTGTGTGTGTGTGTGTGTGTGTGTGTGTGTGTGTGTGTGTGTGTGTGTGTGGGAGACTCACAGCTCGGTGGTGTCCTTGGGTATGCCCTTGGGCAGAATGCGTAGCCCCTGGTTACTGCAGCGCACAATTGTGTCTGAGCATGTGCATGACTCTGGGCAGCTTGACACTGGAAAACATACATTCTCCTCAGTGCCTGCAGAGAGAGAGGAAGAAAGAACGAGAGAGAGAGAGAGAGAGAGAGAGAGAGAGAGAGAGAGAGAGAGAGAGAGAGAGAGAGAGAGAGAGAGAGAGAGAGAGAGAGGGGGGATGGGGAGAGAGAAAGGGAGAGAGGGAGGGAAGAGAGAGAGAGAGGATAGAGGGGAGGGAAGGAAGGGAGAGATAGAGGGGAAGAGAGAAAGGGAGAGAGAGGGAGGGAAGGGAGAGAGTGGGAATAGAGGGGGAGAAAGAAAGGGAGGGAAGAGAGACAGAGATTGGATAGAGGGGAAGAGAGAGAGGGGGAGAGAGAGGGAAGGAAGGAAGGAAGGCAGGAAGGCAGGAAGGAAGGAAGGAAGGAAGGAAGGAAGGAAGGCAGAGATTAAATATTACTGTAAATTACATCACATTCCACTCACATTAGAGGAGAAGCTAAGGAGGGGAGTGTACAAAATAGTTAATGATAGACATTTCACAACCTGGCAACAGTGCCAGAACTTTCCCCTTTGAAAGTGGAACTCTACAAATGAAGCCCTAAATTGATCGAGAATCTGATAATTGCACCACCATATCCTAAATCTCTCAGCCAGTTGCCTGCCTAGTGGGAGGACCTTTTTTTGGGGCTACCGAGTGGTGCAGCGGTTTGATTCCAGGCTGTATCACAACCGGACGTGATTGGGAGTCCCATAGGGCGGCGCACAATTGGCCCAGCGTAGTCCGGTTTTTACACCCCAGGTGAGAATTACACCCCAGGTGAAAAAGAAACAGGGAATTAAGACATTAATGGAAGGTAATGACGTCTGAAGTCTGCTCAACAATAACCCACAGCACTGGTTGGGTCTGGGACAGGGTCTGGCTTGGCTGATGCAGCCTGTCTGTAGAGGACTAGGGGCTGGATGGAGGGAGGGAGCCGAAATGCTGACTTGTTGATTGGGGGACCTCAAATCTCCCACTAATGAAGACATAAAACAGTCTAAAAACAGGACGTCAGTGAGTGTCATTGTAGCTGCAGCAATGTGGACCTTGAGGTGCAGGGATACAGAGTGTCCTCCTCCTCCTCCCTCCTACTTAGCATGTAGCATTGAGGGCTAAATGAAACACCACCTATGGCTTCCAGCTACAGATACAGTGCCTTCAGAAAGTATTCATACCCCTTTTCCCACATGTTGTTGTGTTACAGACAGAATTTAAAATGGATTAAATTGAGATTTTGTGTCCCTGGCCTACACACAATACCCCATAATGTCAAAGTGGAATTATGTTTTTGGCAATGTTTACAAAATAATAAAAAATGAAAGGCTGAAATGTCTTGAGTCAATGAGTATTCAACCCCTTTGTAAACATGTGCTTAACCAGTCACATAATAAGTTGCATTGACTCACTCTATGTGCAATAATAGTGTTTAACATGATTTTTGAATGACTACCTCATCTCTATACGCCACACATACATTTATCTGTAAAGTCCCTCAGTCGAGAAGTGATTTTGAAACACATTTTCAACCATAAAGATCAGTGAGGTTTTCCAATGCTTCGAAAGAAGGGCACCTATTGGTAGATGGGGGGGAAAAAAATCAGACATTGAATATCCCTTTGAGCATGGTGAAGTTATTAATTACACTTTAGATGGTGTATCAATACACCCAGTCACTACAAAGATACAGGCATCCTCCCTAACTTAGTTGCCGGAGAGGAAGGAAACTGCTCAGTGATTTCACCCTGACACCAATGGGGACTAAAAAAACGTTTGTTTAATGGCTGTGAAAAGAGAAAATATGATTTGTCTCCTTTCTGTTTTCTCTCTAACAGGGATTCTATCCAACTTTTTTAAGGTACATCGGGAAAAGAAATTCATGACGAAAGGCCTGAATGAAACTTCCCAAATGTTGACAAAACAAAATCCGCTAGACACGCTGTGATCTTTTTGTGTTGGTAAAATGTATTATGCGGGAAATGTAGGTGGAAACGATTTTATGTGCAAATATTGATTTAATATCAGAGTAAACTTGGAGTTACGTGAGGACATGCTGTGTGGTTTTCCCAGTATGACTCGTTGGGAGAGCATGCAGTTTATTAGGCTACAGATGAAAGAAGTTATGATGAACTTCACAGGGTGGTGAAAGTACAGGGTGATTAACTTCACAGGGTGGTGAAAGTACAGGGTGATAAACTTCACAGGGTGGTGAAAGTACAGGGTGATGAACTTCACAGGGTGGTGAAAGTACAGGGTGATGAACTTCACAGGGTGGTGAAAGTACAGGGTGATGAACTTCACAGGGTGGTGAAAGTACAGGGTGATGAACTTGATGCTCCTTTCCAGTAAATATAAAAATGTATATGTGTATTTTAACCCAATGATGGTTGAATTGAAGAAGTTTAAGCTTCCTATTAATCATTGTTTTGAAAACCAGGGATGTATTCATTATGGAAACCGTTTACCATTTAAGAACCAAACGGAGCAAAACTAGAGGTAGGTCCCTCCCTGTTTTGTTCCATTTGCTTCAGTTTAAGAAACGTTTTGCAACAGAATCGACGTAATGAATACGTGGACAGCTAGTGAAAAATGTGCTCTTGCAACAGATGCATAGTGCTGATCCCAGCGTATGGAATAAAAGTTTGAGTTCCTCCCTTCTAAACTCCCCTGTGGTATTGTGCTCCATACTGTCAACAACTAGTTTCATTTAAGAAGACCAGGAATGTGGCTTTTATTGCTCCATCTAATTTGTACTGATTCCCCAAAAATTCCATGGGCATAACAGACTTGCTCAAACTCGCACACTTTTGATAGACTTAAACAGCTGCTAATGATCAAGATATCAAAGTGTCACAAACAAAAATGTCAACAATAGGCCTATAGAAAATGCATCATATGGCATACATTTGCAAATAACAAATATCGGTAGTGCTCAAAGCATGCAGTTCCATAAGAGCAGCATTTCCTTTTCAACTCGAAGCGATGAGCCCAATCAGTCCTCCATGACAACACAATCATAAACAACAGTGTAGACTAATTAGTCCTTTTGGGGTTATGCTCAGGTTAAACAATTTGGCTAATGTATATTTCCAAGTCCTATTTTTGAAGATTGAGGGGTAATTGGAATGATTGAAAATCTGACACTGTTATTTTTAAAAATATTTTTTATTATAGCCTAATCATATTATTATCTGTAGTATAAAGCAATGGGTTAGAAGAAGCCTACATGACCTATAACTTATAACTTATAAAGTGAAATGCATTTATGGGCAGCTATGTAAACACTAACATTGATTTATCCTGCAATTGGTAATATACATTTTTGTCTTCTTCTAATGCCTCTTAAGCAGGTTGACGTTTATTGGGAAGAGTCTTGTCCTTGAGGCAGAACTGAGTGATTTCCACTAGATGGACCAGCTGCAAAGTCAAAATGTGAAAACAAAAATGTGCTTTTTGGTCTTAATTTAAGGTTAAGGTTAGGCACTAGGGTTAGCAGTGTGGTTAAGGTTAAGGTTAGGCACTAGGGTTAGCAGTGTGGTTAAGGTTAAGGTTAGGCACTAGGGTTAGCAGTGTGGTTAAGGTTAAGGTTAGGCACTAGGGTTAGCAGTGTGGTTAAGGTTAGGGTTAAGTTTAAAATCAGATTTTATGACTGTGGCTGTGCCAGCTAAACCTTGTGCCTCTTTACAATACTGAAATTACAATACTAAGTTGAAGTATTCCAAAAGTTATGTTACTGATTACAATGTTGGACAGGTACAGTAACTAGTAACTGTAACAGATTACATTTAGAAAGTAACCAACCTAACCCTGACAATACCAACCTAACTGACAGAGTGAAAAGAAGTCTGTACAGAATATAAATATTACAAAACCTGCATCCTGTTTACAAGGCATTGAGGTAATACTGCAAAACATGTGGCAACGTAATTCACATTTTGTTCTGAATACAAAGTGTTATGTTTGGGGAAAATCCAATACAACACATTACTGAGTACCACTCTCCAGATTTGCATAGAGGTGGCTACATCATGTTATAGGTATGCTTGTAATCATTAAGGACTGGGAGCTTTTCAGGATGAAAAATGTATGGAACGGAGCTAAAATCCTCGAGGATTTTGGATCAGTCTGCTTCCCACCAGCCACCGGGAGATGAATTCACCTTTCAGCAGGACAATAACCTAAATCACAAGGCCAAATCTACACTGGAGTTGCTTCCCAAGAAGACAGTGAATTTTCCAGAGTGTCCAGTTTTCACTTAAATCTGCTTGAAAATCTATAGCAAGACTGGAAAATGGTAGTCTAGCAATGATCAACAACCAATTTGACAGAGCTTGAATATTTTTTTAAAGAATAATGGCCAAATATTTTACAATCCAGGTGTTCAAAGCTCTTAGAGACTAACCCAGAAAGACTCTTAGCTGATATCGCTGCCAAAGGTGATTGTACATGTATTGACTCAGGGGTATAAATTAGATATGTCGGTATTTCATTTTCAATAAATGTGTACAAATTTCTAAAAACATGTTTTCACATTGTCACTATGGGGTATTTTGTGTGTAGATTGGTGAGAAAAAAAATATGCTTAATCAATTTTGAATTCAGTCTGTAACGCAACAAAATGTTGAATAATTCAAGGGGTATGAATATTTTCTGAAGCCACTGTAGCCGAACAAATGAAGCTAGTGTAGCTCCTCTAGTGAAACTCTATATCTACTGTATAACTTGGCTGTCTGGGACTTATATAGAATGTACCAAATTATTACAACTCACAAGTGAATTGACTATATGAGAAGATTTTTGGAGCTAATCCCTACAGTCCTTAAGAGTAGAAGTGCTATTTTCCCAAGAGCCCGGTACATTTGACAAGAGGCCCACTGTGTGAGAGAGAGAGACAGAGAGAGAGAGAGAGAGAGAGAGAGAGAGAGAGAGAGAGAGAGAGAGAGAGAGAGAGAGAGAGAGAGAGGCAGCTAGTCCTGCGCTCAACCAGACAGAAGCCAAAGCGCATTTCCTTTCTGGTGTAAATTTTTACGGCCACAGTTCAGTTCCTTGGGCCTCCATCTCCCTCACTCTGCCTGGGGGAAATGACCGAGTCCCTATAAAACCCACACTGACATGAGATAATGTGGTCGCCCACGGTTACTGTTCCATTGGTCTTCACAGTCCCTACAACCTAGCCCTGGCCCCTGTTCTGTCAGATACAGGAGTTAATAGCTATGTGGGTAGACAGTGTGTGTGTGTCTGTGTGTGTGTGTCTGTGTGTGTGTGTGAGAGAGAGAGTGTGTGTCCCACATGCCGTAGACTACAGGAGGACATGGAGGGGAGGGGGTTGTGTAGACGGTCTTGGGCCTATGCCTAGTAACAGGTGGAAGCAGCAGATTTCGTGGTGCATTTTACACAGCCAGTGGAATTTCATGGGAAGTGGATATGCACGGCTTGTAGATGGACGTAGATGGAGAGGTGTGACAGTAGCTAAGACATAAATAGAGCAGTGAGTCTAAAAGTCAGAACCAGGGGCCCTGGACACAAAGCCTGCTGTCATAAGACCCTTCACATAGAGCCTGCCCCAGAACCAGGGTCCCTGGACACAAAGCCTGCTGTCATAAAACCCTTCACATAGTGCCTGCCCCAGAACCAGGGTCCCTGGACACAAAGCCTGCTGTCATAAGACCCTTCACATAGAGCCTGCCCCAGAACCAGGGTCCCTGGACACAAAGCCTGCTGTCATAAGACCCTTCACATAGTGCCTGCCCCAGAACCAGGGTCCCTGGACACAAAGCCTGCTGTCATAAGACCCTTCACATAGTGCCTGCCCCAGAACCAGGGTCCCTGGACACAAAGCCTGCTGTCATAAGACCCTTCACATAGTGCCTGCCCCAGAACCAGGGTCCCTGGACACAAAGCCTGCTGTCATAAGACCCTTCACATAGTGCCTGCCCCAGAACCAGGGTCCCTGGACACAAAGCCTGCTGTCATAAGACCCTTCACATAGAGCCTGCCCCAGAACCAGGGTCCCTGGACACAAAGCCTGCTGTCATAAGACCCTTCACATAGAGCCTGCCCCAGAACCAGGGTCCCTGGACACAAAGCCTGCTGTCATAAGACCCTTCACATAGAGCCTGCCCCAGAACCAGGGTCCCTGGACACAAAGCCTGCTGTCATAAGACCCTTCACATAGAGCCTGCCCAAGAACCAGGGTCCCTGGACACAAAGCCTGCTGTCATAAGACCCTTCACATAGTGCCTGCCCAAGAACCAGGGTCCCTGGACACAAAGCCTGCTGTCATAAGACCCTTCACATAGAGCCTGCCCCAGAACCAGGGTCCCTGGACACAAAGCCTGCTGTCATAAGACAGGGCCAGGTGTGATGGATGGTTAGATAGATGGAGGTGTGGGAGAAACAGGGCCAGGTGTGATGGATGGTTAGATAGATGGAGGTGTGGGAGAAACAGGGCCAGGTGTGATGGCTGGTTAGATAGATGGAGGTGTGGGAGAGGTGTGATGGATGGTTAGATAGGTAGAGGTGTGGGAGAAACAGGGCCAGGTGTGATGGCTGGTTAGATAGATGGAGGTGTGAGAGAAACAGGGCCAGGTGTGATGGCTGGTTAGATAGATGGAGGTGTGGGAGAGGTGTGATGGATGGTTAGATAGGTAGAGGTGTGGGAGAAACAGGGCCAGGTGTGATGGCTGGTTAGATAGATGGAGGTGTGGGAGAAACAGGGCCAGGTGTGATGGATGGTTAGATAGATGGAGGTGTGGGAGAAACAGGGCCAGGTGTGATGGCTGGTTAGATAGATGGAGGTGTGGGAGAAACAGGGCCAGGTGTGATGGCTGGTTAGATAGATGGAGGTGTGGGAGAAACAGGGCCAGGTGTGATGGCTGGTTAGATAGATGGAGGTGTGGGAGAAACAGGGCCAGGTGTGATGGATGGTTAGATAGGTAGAGGTGTGGGAGAAACAGGGCCAGGTGTGTGTGTATGGGGTGACTGTGTTTTTGGGGGTTGTCTCTGTGGGTGTGGTGTGTTTCGTACCGTCGCAGGTGAAATCGGGTTTAGCCACGTCCTGGATGGGGATCTCCTTGAGGAAGGCAGGTTTTTGACAACGAGGGTTCCCACTCACAACCCTGGTCTTCTTCAGCCACAAACCCAGCCAGGCCAGGTGACAGTCACATACATAGGGGTTGGACAGTAGGTTACTGAGGGAGAGAGAGAGATAGAAAGAGAGAGAGAGAGAGAGAGAGAGAGAGAGAGAGAGAGAGAGAGAGAGAGAGAGAGAGAGAGAGAGAGAGAGAGAGAGAGAGAGAGAGAGAGAGAGAGAGTGAGTGGGTGGGTGGGGTGAAAATGTCTGGGTATCATTTAGGTTCTGGTTTGCATCACTGACAAACTTAACTGACACAATAGCTTACAGCTTGCAGCCTTTGACACGCCACTGAGGGAGCAGCCATCTTACAAGGCCACGAATAGATGAGCAGATCACTGAAGAGGATAATAAACACTGAGCTGTCTATATTGACCACTACTCCACCTGGGAAATGTTAGGGAGAAATAAGTCACCAGTAGACACCAGTAGACACCAGCAGACACCAGCAAGCACCAGTAAGTCAGCAGTAGACACCAGTAAGCAGCAGTAGACACCAGTAAGTAGCAGTAGACACCAGGAAAGGTGTCCGCATGCTTCCAGCCAAAACAGTTCGGAAGAGTTTGTGCATATATTATGATGACATTTTGTGATGTTTTTATTGGTTTTGGTGTTCAGGCACACAACATTTTTTTCTTGAGGCAATCCGAAGTCTACACCCCTTCTTTACTGATTGGTCAACAGTAGGGATTCTTCAGTAAACAATTTATTGTTATTCAACGAGATGACTCATTTTCATGCACATTTTTTCGATTGAGAAATACTGCACCAAACATCTTAATCCAGGTGTACAAAACATGGTTTTGGCCCCGATTTAGCCTTTCAAGACATGTTTTTGAGATTGGAGACAAAATCCCCATGTCGTTGCGTACTCGGGATGTGCAGCCGTCACCGACAGTAGTTTAATGTGAACAGGTCAGAGACCCAATCTGAGGGTCACCGATTCCGTCTTTGAGCAGTTCCAGACATCCCAATATTTTTAAACATGTTTGATTTTATCGGCACAAAATCTGCAATGCTCTTGTAGTGTGAGATGTGCAACAACAAGTTTTGAGAACGGTGATCAGCAATAGCCAATTAGAGCTCGCCAGAGAAGAAGCCAGTGAGATGCTGTCGTTGTTTCACATCACCCAGAATGTGTAGACTCTCCAACAGGAGCCATGACTACTACTGGCGAGACAGCGTGGTAGTATGGAGAATCCTCACGACCAAGTGAAGAATCTTGTATTATGTGACCCCCAGTATGTGCAAGATCATTTAGTGTGCGCACCACTACGTTGGCAACACACAAAAAAACTACAGGAAAGACAGTCTTTTAATGTGAAAGGCTCAGTGATGTTAGGATTTTGAAAGTCGTGTAGAGCCCACCCGGCTTTAGTTGGATGTAAAATTGAGCGAATAAGATCTCCTTTGCAAAAATGTCAAAATGAATGACACATCTCTTGAGTTAGGAAGTGTATACCGTCTACGGTGTCTCAAAATGGATAAACACTACTATACCAGTAACCAGCCGTATACACCTGTAACCAGCTGTAGACACCAGTACCCAGCTGTAGACACCAGTACCCAGCTGTAGACACCAGTACCCAGCTGTAGACACCAGTAACCAGCCGTAGACACCAGTAACCAGCCGTAGACACCAGTAATCAGCTGTAGACACCCTTAACCAGCTGTAGACACCAGTAACCAGCCATAGACACCAGTAACCAGCTATAGACACCAGTAACCAGCTGTAGACACCAGTAACCATTCATAGGCACCAGTAACCATTCATAGACACCAGTAACCAGCTGTAGACACCAGTAATCAGCTGTAGACACCAGTAACCAGCCATAGACACCAGTAACCAGCTGTAGACACCAGTAACCAGCTGTAGACACCAGTAAGCAGCTGTAGACACCAGTAAGCAGCAGTAAGCACTGTGCCAGATATTAGGTGTAGAGTTGAATGTGCCTCCAGGAATGACTCGGGGTCCAGATGGGTAGCAGAGAAAAGCAGTTGACTGTGTGTAGCTAGGTCTGTAATATGGTGTGTTAGTGACTGGAACATTAACACAGCCTATAGCTTACAGGGATAGGCTGGAAAGACCTTTCTTGTTTGAGAACGGGGAAGCTGAAAGGAGAGCGATTCCTGTGCTATCACAGCCCACAGTGTGGATTCAATATAGGAGGCTGACATTAGAATGCACAACCATCCAGCCGCCTAAAACGGACTCACGGCAGAGATCTAACGCCATATGCTAAATCTCTTCTCTTCCACGTGTTTGATTTGAATTATTAGTCCTACTGTATCTCACAGTATAATAACTATTGTCATATTCACTACAAGAAGAGAAAACAGGGAGAAATTAAAGTCCCTTTACTTTGTAACTTCCAGGCAGGCAGATGCTGTTATAAAACAAAATATCAAGAGCACCACTAAAATGTAGAAAAGTGATGGAAACATCACTAGGGAGGAAGTAAGGATGAACAAATTCATGGAGAAGGCTGGATCGACCATGGGCACCCACCAGGACAATCAAGAGCCATCCTGGATCATCAAGAAGCTCAGGAGTGTAGAGGCCAACACTAGCCAACCCCTTTACAGTACCTGAAGCATCACAGTGTTATTGTCAACACTAGTCACTCCCTCCACAGTACCTGAAGCATCACAGTGTTATTGTCAACACTAGCCAACCCCTTTACAGTACCTGGAGCATCACAGTGTTATAGTCAACACTAGCCAACCCCTTTACAGTACCTGGAGCATCACAGTGTTATAGTCAACACTAGCCAACCCCTTTACAGTACCTGGAGCATCACAGTGTTATAGTCAACACTAGTCATCCCCTTTACAGTACCTGGAGCATCACAGTGTTATAGTCAACACTAGTCACTCCCTCCACAGTACCTGGAGCATCACAGTGTTATAGTCAACACTAGCCAACCCCTTTACAGTACCTGGAGCATCACAGTGTTATAGTCAACACTAGTCATCCCCTCCACAGCACCTGGAGCATCACAGTGTTATAGTCAACACTAGTCATCCCCTTTACAGTACCTGGAGCATCATAGTGTTATAGTCAACACTAGTCATCCCCTTTACAGTACCTGGAGAATCACAGTGTTATAGTCAACACTAGTCATCCCCTCCACAGTACCTGGAGCATCACAGTGTTATTGTCAACACTAGACAACACCTTTACAGTACCTGGAGCATCACAGTGTTATAGTCAACACTAGACAACACCTTTACAGTACCTGGAGCATCACAGTGTTATAGTCAACATTAGCCAACCCCTTTACAGTACCTGGAGCATCACAGTGTTATAGTCAACACTAGTCACTCCCTCCACAGTACCTGGAGCATCACAGTGTTATAGTCAACACTAGCCAACCCCTTTACAGTACCTGGAGCATCATAGTGTTATAGTCAACACTAGCCAACCCCTTTACAGTACCTGGAGCATCACAGTGTTATAGTCAACACTAGACAACACCTTTACAGTACCTGGAGCATCACAGTGTTATAGTCAACACTAGCCAACCCCTTTACAGTACCTGGAGCATCACAGTGTTATAGTCAACACTAGCCAACCCCTTTACAGTACCTGGAGCATCACAGTGTTATAGTCAACACTAGTCATCCCCTTTACAGTACCTGGAGCATCACAGTGTTATAGTCAACACTAGCCATCCCCTCCACAGTACCTGGAGCATCACAGTGTTATAGTCAACACTAGCCAACCCCTTTACAGTACCTGGAGCATCACAGTGTTATAGTCAACACTAGCCAACCCCTTTACAGTACCTGGAGCATCACAGTGTTATAGTCAACACTAGCCATCCCCTCCACAGTACCTGGAGCATCACAGTGTTATAGTCAACACTAGTCATCCCCTCCACAGTACCTGGAGCATCACAGTGTTATAGTCAACACTAGTCATCCCCTCCACAGTACCTGGGGGAATCAGTGTTAAAGTCAACACTAGTCATCCCCTCCACAGAACCTGGAGAATCACAGTGTTATAGTCAACACTAGTCATCCCCTCCACAGCACCTGGAGCATCACAGTGTTATAGTCAACACTAGACAACACCTTTACAGTACCTGGAGCATCACAGTGTTATAGTCAACACTAGACAACACCTTTACAGAACCTGGAGAATCACAGTGTTATAGTCAACACTAGTCATCCCCTCCACAGTACCTGGAGCATCACAGTGTTATAGTCAACACTAGTCATCCCCTCCACAGCACCTGGAGCATCACAGTGTTATAGTCAACACTAGACAACACCTTTACAGAACCTGGAGAATCACAGTGTTATAGTCAACACTAGTCATCCCCTCCACAGTACCTGGAGCATCACAGTGTTATAGTCAACACTAGTCATCCCCTCCACAGCACCTGGAGCATCACAGTGTTATAGTCAACACTAGACAACACCTTTACAGAACCTGGAGCATCACAGTGTTATAGTCAACACTAGTCATCCCCTTTACAGTACCTGGAGCATCACAGTGTTATAGTCAACACTAGCCATCCCCTCCACAGTACCTGGAGCATCACAGTGTTATAGTCAACACTAGCCAACCCCTTTACAGTACCTGGAGCATCACAGTGTTATAGTCAACACTAGCCAACCCCTTTACAGTACCTGGAGCATCACAGTGTTATAGTCAACACTAGCCATCCCCTCCACAGTACCTGGAGCATCACAGTGTTATAGTCAACACTAGTCATCCCCTCCACAGTACCTGGAGCATCACAGTGTTATAGTCAACACTAGTCATCCCCTCCACAGTACCTGGGGGAATCAGTGTTAAAGTCAACACTAGTCATCCCCTCCACAGAACCTGGAGAATCACAGTGTTATAGTCAACACTAGTCATCCCCTCCACAGCACCTGGAGCATCACAGTGTTATAGTCAACACTAGACAACACCTTTACAGTACCTGGAGCATCACAGTGTTATAGTCAACACTAGACAACACCTTTACAGAACCTGGAGAATCACAGTGTTATAGTCAACACTAGTCATCCCCTCCACAGTACCTGGAGCATCACAGTGTTATAGTCAACACTAGTCATCCCCTCCACAGCACCTGGAGCATCACAGTGTTATAGTCAACACTAGACAACACCTTTACAGAACCTGGAGAATCACAGTGTTATAGTCAACACTAGTCATCCCCTCCACAGTACCTGGAGCATCACAGTGTTATAGTCAACACTAGTCATCCCCTCCACAGCACCTGGAGCATCACAGTGTTATAGTCAACACTAGACAACACCTTTACAGAACCTGGAGAATCACAGTGTTATAGTCAACACTAGTCATCCCCTCCACAGTACCTGGAGCATCACAGTGTTATAGTCAACACTAGTCATCCCCTCCACAGTACCTGGAGCATCACAGTGTTATAGTCAACACTAGTCATCCCCTCCACAGTACCTGGAGCATCACAGTGTTATAGTCAACACTAGTCATCCCCTCCACAGCACCTGGAGAATCACAGTGTTATAGTCAACACTAGTCATTCCCTCCACAGAACCTGGAGAATCACAGTGTTATAGTCAACACTAGTCATCCCCTCCACAGTACCTGGAGAATCACAGTGTTATAGTCAACACTAGCCATCCCCTCCACAGTACCTGGAGAATCACAGTGTTATAGTCAACACTAGCCATCCCCTCCACAGAACCTGGAGAATCACAGTGTTATAGTCAACACTAGCCATCCCCTCCACAGAACCTGGAGAATCACAGTGTTATAGTCAACACTAGCCATCCCCTCCACAGAACCTGGAGAATCACAGTGTTATAGTCAACACTAGCCAACCCCTCCACAGAACCTGGAGAATCACAGTGTTATAGTCAACACTAGCCAACCCCTCCACAGAACCTGGAGCATCACAGTGTTATAGTCAACACTAGCCAACCCCTCCACAGAACCTGGAGCATCACAGTGTTATAGTCAACACTAGCCAACCCCTCCACAGAACCTGGAGCATCACAGTGTTATAGTCAACACTAGGCAACCCCTTTACAGTACCTGGAGAATCACAGTGTTATAGTCAACACTAGCCATCCCCTCCACAGAACCTGGAGCATCACAGTGTTATAGTCAACACTAGCCAACCCCTTTACAGTACCTGGAGCATCACAGTGTTATAGTCAACACTAGTCACTCCCTCCACAGTACCTGGAGAATCACAGTGTTATAGTCAACACTAGTCATCCCCTCCACAGTACCTGGAGAATCACAGTGTTATAGTCAACACTAATCATCCCCTCCACAGTACCTGGAGAATCACAGTGTTATAGTCAACACTAGTCATCTCCTCCACAGAACCTGGAGAATCACAGTGTTATAGTCAACACTAGTCATCCCCTCCACAGTACCTGGAGCATCACAGTGTTATAGTCAACACTAGTCACTCCCTCCACAGTACCTGGAGCATCACAGTGTTAAAGTCAACACTAGCCAACCCCTTTACAGTACCTGGAGCATCACAGTGTTATAGTCAACACTAGTCACTCCCTCCACAGTACCTGGAGCATCACAGTGTTATAGTCAACACTAGCCATCCCCTCCACAGAACCTGGAGCATCACAGTGTTATAGTCAACACTAGCCAACCCCTTTACAGTACCTGGAGCATCACAGTGTTATAGTCAACACTAGTCACTCCCTCCACAGTACCTGGAGAATCACAGTGTTATAGTCAACACTAGTCATCCCCTCCACAGTACCTGGAGAATCACAGTGTTATAGTCAACACTAATCATCCCTCCACAGTACCTGGAGAATCACAGTGTTATAGTCAACACTAGTCATCTCCTCCACAGAACCTGGAGAATCACAGTGTTATAGTCAACACTAGTCATCCCCTCCACAGTACCTGGAGCATCACAGTGTTATAGTCAACACTAGTCACTCCCTCCACAGTACCTGGAGCATCACAGTGTTAAAGTCAACACTAGCCAACCCCTTTACAGTACCTGGAGCATCACAGTGTTATAGTCAACACTAGTCACTCCCTCCACAGTACCTGGAGCATCACAGTGTTATAGTCAACACTTGCA
This sequence comes from Oncorhynchus keta, assembly GCF_023373465.1. Taxonomy (NCBI): domain Eukaryota; kingdom Metazoa; phylum Chordata; class Actinopteri; order Salmoniformes; family Salmonidae; genus Oncorhynchus; species Oncorhynchus keta. Next base: position 26,552,267 of record NC_068450.1, read on the forward strand.
GATTTATTTCACCCAGGTCCCTTTTTACCATCTGTTATGAGGCTATGATGCTACGAGGCTATGATGACATGAGAATATGAGCCTATGAAAATATGAGGCTATGATGCTGTGATGCTATGTGGCATTCTCTCAACCAGCTTCATGATGTAGTCACCTGGAATTAATTTAAATTAACAGGTGTGCCTTGTTAAAAGTTAATTTGTGGAATTTCTTTCCTTCTTAATGCGTTTTGAGACAATCAGTTTTGTTGTGACAAGGTAGAGGTGGTTTACTGTTGTCGTGTCTTTGGCTATGCCGGATTAAGTGATATGGCATGCTATTCTATAAAATAATTTCTTCGTAATTAATATTACCTGATTGAGCTAATCATGTAAATGTAATTAACTAGAGAGTCGGGGCACCACGAAATAATATTTATAGAGCTGTTATCTTCCGAATAAACTCTTAAAGACCTAGTAATATTTTACATATATAGCAGTCAATATTAATCGTCATCTTAATTCAGTCTCATCTGAAAGTTGTACATTCTTGGTTATCTGCACGAACCCTGGCTAACAAGTTGAATCAGCAATACAAAATTGGGTTTAATTATTTATTTACTAAATATCTAACTAATCACACAGAATTACACATACACATAATTGAATCATAACTTGATTACAAATTCCGTCATAAAGGAAAATATCCCTAGAAGGCGGAACAGGTATGACAGCTTGTTACACAAAAGAAAAGGGCTGGGTTTGAGTGAAAGAGCGGGAAGACTGAGGAACAAAGGGCGAAGCTGTGATATCGTAAATACAGTATCTTCTGCATTCTAAATTACCACCCATTTGGAAAAGGAAAAGGCAATAAATATTTACTCTGAGCTGCGCTTCGGTAGGTTGGTGGTAGATGGAAGGCCGTGTTGCCCAACCGAGTCCTTTGTCCTTTGAAGAATGTCTCAGGTTGTCAATTGGATACGTTGTAGTAACCTCGTTGTGTGGTAGATGGGATACTCTGTCTGTTCTTTCCTAACCTGCATTTGCAGCTGCTGTTGCTAACTCAACGGCTAGAAGGTATCACTTCTGTAGTGAATAAGAGTTCAAAGTTCATACCATTCGCAACCAAAGCTCACACTGATGTTGGCTTCGTTCTGTAGTTATTATCTGAACAATTCTGACATCGGAACATCGTCCTCACATCCTCAGAACAGGAGGTTATATTGTTATCTAGGCTTTATATAGGTTGGGAGAGGAGGGCGTGTTTGAAAAGTTTTATAGCCCATGTCCCTTCACAGGGGCGGGCCACTGATTGAGCAGAGCCCTAACCTTATTAAAACCCAATTCTCACATTTTAGAAGCTAAAATCATATTTCATCCCATCACAAATAATTTCATATTCAAACATTTAAATTGAACAACAATTCCATGTGAATCCAATAACTCTGATGTGTAGACTTTCCACTGTAGAGTTTATGTCATCGTATCATTGATGAGAATGTCTCAGATGACAACCGAACTGACATCATATTCATTAAGTACCACCGCATATGTTCAATTGGTCGGATTACCAGAATATAGTTCATTTCCCCCCACCTTCTGATGTTCCCAGAATCTCTATGTTAACCAAGGTGTTTGCAAATGTAACATCAGCAGAGTAGAGAGAGGAAAAAGGGGGGAAGAGGTATTTATGACTGTCATAAACCTATCCCCAGGCCAACGTCATGACACTGTAAATGAGTTTATTTCACTTCTGTTTATTATCCATTTCACTTGCTTTGGCAATGTAAACATATGTTTCCCATGCCAATAAAGCCCATAAAATGGAATTGAAATTGAAACTGAATTGAGAGAGCGAGAGAGAGAAAGAGCAAGAAGTCGCTCTGGCCCATCGTGACTGACTGTTTCTCTGATACACTTGTACACTGGGATCACAGCTGGGCCCAGTGCTGTGCTGCCTGGCCAGGTCCGCTCTACGCGGTGCAGGTTCACAAACCAGACGGTATTTTTAGTCAGGCCGCGCTGGAGCGGATCCGTCAGTGTCAGCCACAGGGTAATTAGAAAGCTGACAGACCACAACACTACTTTTACTCTCCAAGAGAGAAGCCAGAGTCAGGGAGGGAGGGAGGGAGGGAGGGAAAGAGAGCTGATAGACATAGAGCATAAGGCAGTAGAAGTGGAACGAGAAGGGAGGAGACTAGTGACCCAAGATACACATGATTCCATGTTATATATGAGGGGACAGTTAGATAAACATGATTCCATGTTATATATGAGGGGATAGTTAGATAAACATGATTCCATGTTATATATGAGGGGACAGTTAGATAAACATGATTCCATGTTATATATGAGGGGATAGTTAGATAAACATGATTCCATGTTATATATGAGGGGATAGTTAGATAAACATGATTCCATGTTATATATGAGGGGACAGTTAGATAAACATTATTCCATGTTATATATGAGGGGATAGTTAGATAAACATGATTCCATGTTATATATGAGGGGACAGTTAGATAAACATGATTCCATGTTATATATGAGGGGACAGTTAGATAAACATTATTCCATGTTATATATGAGGGGACAGTTAGATAAACATGATTCCATGTTATATATGAGGGGACAGTTAGATAAACATGATTCCATGTTATATATGAGGGGATAGTTAGATAAACATGATTCCATGTTATATATGAGGGGATAGTTAGATAAACATGATTCCATGTTATATATGAGGGGATAGTTAGATAAACATGATTCCATGTTATATATGAGGGGACAGTTAGATAAACATGATTCCATGTTATATATGAGGGGATAGTTAGATAAACATGATTCCATGTTATATATGAGGGGACAGTTAGATAAACATGATTCCATGTTATATATGAGGGGATAGTTAGATAAACATGATTCCATGTTATATATGAGGGGACAGTTAGATAAACATGATTCCATGTTATATATGAGGGGATAGTTAGATAAACATGATTCCATGTTATATATGAGGGGACAGTTAGATAAACATGATTCCATGTTATATATGAGGGGATAGTTAGATAAACATGATTCCATGTTATATATGAGGATAGTTAGATAAACATGATTCCAGTTAGATAAACATGATTCCATGTTATATATGAGGGGATAGTTAGATAAACATGATTCCATGTTATATATGAGGGGACAGTTAGATAAACATGATTCCATGTTATATATGAGGGGATAGTTAGATAAACATAAACATGATTCCATGTTATATATGAGTTAGGGATAGTTAGATAAACATGATTCCATGTTATATATGAGGGGATAGTTAGATAAACATGATTCCATGTTATATATGAGGGGATAGTTAGATAAACATGATTCCATGTTATATATGAGGGGATAGTTAGATAAACATGATTCCATGTTATATATTATATAAACATGATTCCATGTTATATGGGGACAGTTAGATAAACATGATTCCATGTTATATATGAGGGGATAGTTAGATAAACATGATTCCATGTTATATATGAGGGGACAGTTAGATAAACATGATTCCATGTTATATATGAGGGGATAGTTAGATAAACATGATTCCATGTTATATATGAGGGGACAGTTAGATAAACATGATTCCATGTTATATATGAGGATAGTTAGATAAACATGATTCCATGTTATATATGAGGGGATAAACATGATTCCAGATAAACATGATTCCATGTTATATATGAGGGGACAGTTAGATAAACATGATTCCATGTTATATATGAGGGATAGTTAGATAAACATGATTCCATGTTATATATGAGGGGATAGTTAGATAAACATGATTCCATGTTATATATGAGGGGATAGTTAGATAAACATGATTCCATGTTATATATGAGGGGATAGTTAGATAAACATGATTCCATGTTATATATGAGGGGATAGTTAGATAAACATGATTCCATGTTATATATGAGGGGATAGTTAGATAAACATGATTCCATGTTATATATGAGGGGATAGTTAGATAAACATGATTCCATGTTATATATGAGGGGATAGTTAGATAAACATGATTCCATGTTATATATGAGGGGATAGTTAGATAAACATGATTCCATGTTATATATGAGGGGATAGTTAGATAAACATGATTCCATGTTATATATGAGGGGATAGTTAGATAAACATGATTCCATGTTATATATGAGGGGATAGTTAGATAAACATGATTCCATGTTATATATGAGGAGTTAGATAAACATGATTCCATGTTATATATGAGGACAGTTAGATAAACATGATTCCATGTTATATATGAGGGGACAGTTAGATAAACATGATTCCATGTTATATATGAGGGGATAGTTAGATAAACATGATTCCATGTTATATATGAGGGGACAGTTAGATAAACATGATTCCATGTTATATATGAGGGGATAGTTAGATAAACATGATTCCATGTTATATATGAGGGGACAGTTAGATAAACATGATTCCATGTTATATATGAGGGGATAGTTAGATAAACATGATTCCATGTTATATATGAGGGGACAGTTAGATAAACATGATTCCATGTTATATATGAGGGGATAGTTAGATAAACATGATTCCATGTTATATATGAGGGGACAGTTAGATAAACATGATTCCATGTTATATATGAGGGGATAGTTAGATAAACATGATTCCATGTTATATATGAGGAGATAGTTAGATAAACATGATTCCATGTTATATATGAGGGGATAGTTAGATAAACATGATTCCATGTTAAACATGATTCCATGTTATATATGAGGGATAGTTAGATAAACATGATTCCATGTTATATATGAGATAAACATGATTCCATGGATAGTTAGATAAACATGATTCCATGTTATATATGAGGGGACAGTTAGATAAACATGATTCCATGTTATATATGAGGGGATAGTTAGATAAACATGATTCCATGTTATATATGAGGGGACAGTTAGATAAACATGATTCCATGTTATATATGAGGGGACAGTTAGATAAACATGATTCCATGTTATATATGAGGGGACAGTTAGATAAACATGATTCCATGTTATATATGAGGGGACAGTTAGATAAACATGATTCCATGTTATATATGAGGGGACAGTTAGATAAACATGATTCCATGTTATATATGAGGGGATAGTTAGATAAACATGATTCCATGTTATATATGAGGGGACAGTTAGATAAACATGATTCCATGTTATATATGAGGGGATAGTTAGATAAACATGATTCCATGTTATATATGAGGGGATAGTTAGATAAACATGATTCCATGTTATATATGAGGGGATAGTTAGATAAACATGATTCCATGTTATATATGAGGGGATAGTTAGATAAACATGATTCCATATTATATATGATGATTCCATGTTATATATGGATAGTTAGATAAACATGATTCCATGTTATATATGAGGGGATAGTTAGATAAACATGATTCCATGTTATATATGAGGGGATAGTTAGATAAACATGATTCCATGTTATATATGAGGGGATAGTTAGATAAACATGATTCCATGTTATATATGAGGGGATAGTTAGATAAACATGATTCCATGTTATATATGAGGGGACAGTTAGATAAACATGATTCCATGTTATATATGAGGGGACAGTTAGATAAACATGATTCCATGTTATATATGAGGGGACAGTTAGATAAACATGATTCCATGTTATATATGAGGGGACAGTTAGATAAACATGATTCCATGTTATATATGATTCCATGTTATATATGGGATAGTTAGATAAACATGATTCCATGTTATATATGAGGGGACAGTTAGATAAACATGATTCCATGTTATATATGAGGGGACAGTTAGATAAACATGATTCCATGTTATATATGAGGGGATAGTTAGATAAACATGATTCCATGTTATATATGAGGGGATAGTTAGATAAACATGATTCCATGTTATATATGAGGGATAGTTAGATAAACATGATTCCATGTTATATATGAGGTTATATATGAGGGGATAGTTAGATAAACATGATTCCATGTTATATATGAGGGGATAGTTAGATAAACATGATTCCATGTTATATATGAGGGGACAGTTAGATAAACATGATTCCATGTTATATATGAGGGGATAGTTAGATAAACATGATTCCATGTTATATATGAGGGGACAGTTAGATAAACATGATTCCATGTTATATATGAGGGGACAGTTAGATAAACATGATTCCATGTTATATATGAGGGGATAGTTAGATAAACATGATTCCATGTTATATATGAGGGGACAGTTAGATAAACATGATTCCATGTTATATATGAGGGGACAGTTAGATAAACATGATTCCATGTTATATATGAGGGGACAGTTAGATAAACATGATTCCATGTTATATATGAGGGGATAGTTAGATAAACATGATTCCATGTTATATATGAGGGGACAGTTAGATAAACATGATTCCATGTTATATATGAGGGGATAGTTAGATAAACATGATTCCATGTTATATATGAGGGGACAGTTAGATAAACATGATTCCATGTTATATATGAGGGGATAGTTAGATAAACATGATTCCATGTTTATATGATGGGGATAGTTAGATAAACATGATTCCATGTTATATATGAGGGGATAAACATGTTAGATAGATAAACATGATTCCATGTTATATATGAGGGGATAGTTAGATAAACATGATTCCATGTTATATATGAGGGGATAGTTAGATAAACATGATTCCATGTTATATATGAGGGGATAGTTAGATAAACATGATTCCATGTTATATATGAGGGGACAGTTAGATAAACATGATTCCATGTTATATATGAGGGGATAGTTAGATAAACATGATTCCATGTTATATATGATAAACATGACAGTTAGATAAACATGATTCCATGTTATATATGAGGGACAGTTAGATAAACATGATTCCATGTTATATATGAGGGACAGTTAGATAAACATGATTCCATGTTATATATGAGGGGACAGTTAGATAAACATGATTCCATGTTATATATGAGGGGACAGTTAGATAAACATGATTCCATGTTATATATGAGGGGACAGTTAGATAAACATGATTCCATGTTATATATGAGGGGACAGTTAGATAAACATGATTCCATGTTATATATGAGGGGACAGTTAGATAAACATGATTCCATGTTATATATGAGGGGACAGTTAGATAAACATGATTCCATGTTATATATGAGGGGACAGTTAGATAAACATGATTCCATGTTATATATGAGGGGACAGTTAGATAAACATGATTCCATGTTATATATGAGGGAATAGTTAGATAAACATGATTCCATGTTATATATGAGGGGACAGTTAGATAAACATGATTCCATGTTATATATGAGGGGACAGTTAGATAAACATGATTCCATGTTATATATGAGGGGATAGTTAGATAAACATGATTCCATGTTATATATGAGGGGACAGTTAGATAAACATGATTCCATGTTATATATGAGGGGACAGTTAGATAAACATGATTCCATGTTATATAAACATGATTCCATGATTCCATGTTATATATGAGGGGACAGTTAGATAAACATGATTCCATGTTATATATGAGGGGACAGTTCCAGATAAACATGATTCCATGTTATATATGAGGGGACAGTTAGATAAACATGATTCCATGTTATATATGAGGGGACAGTTAGATAAACATGATTCCATGTTATATATGAGGGGACAGTTAGATAAACATGATTCCATGTTATATATGAGGGGACAGTTAGATAAACATGATTCCATGTTATATATGAGGGGACAGGATAAACATGATTCCAGTTAGATAAACATGATTCCATGTTATATATGAGGGGACAGTTAGATAAACATGATTCCATGTTATATATGAGGGGACAGTTAGATAAACATGATTCCATGTTATATATGAGGATAGTTAGATAAACATGATTCCATGTTATATATGAGGGGACAGTTAGATAAACATGATTCCATGTTATATATGAGGGGACAGTTAGATAAACATGATTCCATGTTATATATGAGGGATAGTTAGATAAACATGATTCCATGTTATATATGAGGGGATAGTTAGATAAACATGATTCCATGTTATATATGAGGGGACAGTTAGATAAACATGATTCCATGTTATATATGAGAGACAGTTAGATAAACATGATTCCATGTTATATATAGATAAACATGATTCCATGTTATATATGAGGGACAGTTAGATAAACATGATTCCATGTTATATATGAGGGATAGTTAGATAAACATGATTCCATGTTATATATGAGGGATAGTTAGATAAACATGATTCCATGTTATATATGAGGGGATAGTTAGATAAACATGATTCCATGTTATATATGAGGGATAGTTAGATAAACATGATTCCATAGATAAACATGATATATGAGGGATAGTTAGATAAACATGATTCCATGTTATATATGAGGGATAGTTAGATAAACATGATTCCATGTTATATATGAGGAGTTAGATAAACATGATTCCATGTTATATATGAGGGGACAGTTAGATAAACATGATTCCATGTTATATATGAGGGGATAGTTAGATAAACATGATTCCATGTTATATATGAGGGATAGTTAGATAAACATGATTCCATGTTATATATGAGGGGATAGTTAGATAAACATGATTCCATGTTATATATGAGATAGTTAGATAAACATGATTCCATGTTATATATGAGGATAGTTAGATAAACATGATTCCATGTTATATATGAGGGGATAGTTAGATAAACATGATTCCATGTTATATATGAGGGGATAGTTAGATAAACATGATTCCATGTTATATATGAGGACAGTTAGATAAACATGATTCCATGTTATATATGAGGACAGTTAGATAAACATGATTCCATGTTATATATGAGGGGATAGTTAGATAAACATGATTACATGTTATATATGAGGGGACAGTTAGATAAACATGATTCCATGTTATATATGAGGGGACAGTTAGATAAACATGATTCCATGTTATATATGAGGGGATAGTTAGATAAACATGATTCCATGTTATATATGAGGGGACAGTTAGATAAACATGATTCCATGTTATATATGAGGGGACAGTTAGATAAACATGATTCCATGTTATATATGAGGGGACAGTTAGATAAACATGATTCCATGTTATATATGAGGGAATAGTTAGATAAACATGATTCCATGTTATATATGAGGGGACAGTTAGATAAACATGATTCCATGTTATATGAGGGGACAGTTAGATAAACATGATTCCATGGGAGGGATAGTTAGATAAACATGATTCCATGTTATATATGAGGGGATAGTTAGATAAACATGATTCCATGTTATATATGAGGGGACAGTTAGATAAACATGATTCCATGTTATATATGAGGATAGTTAGATAAACATGATTCCATGTTATATATGAGGGGACAGTTAGATAAACATGATTCCATGTTATATATGAGGGGACAGTTAGATAAACATGATTCCATGTTATATATGAGGGGATAGTTAGATAAACATGATTCCATGTTATATATGAGGGGATAGTTAGATAAACATGATTCCATGTTATATATGAGGGATAGTTAGATAAACATGATTCCATGTTATATATGAGGGGATAGTTAGATAAACATGATTCCATGTTATATATGAGGGATAGTTAGATAAACATGATTCCATGTTATATATGAGGGACAGTTATATAAACATGATTCCATGTTATATTAGTTAGATAAACATGATTCCATGTTATATATGAGGGGACAGTTAGATAAACATGATTCCATGTTATATATGAGGGGACAGTTAGATAAACATGATTCCATGTTATAGTTAGATAAACATGATTCCATGTTATATATGAGGATAGTTAGATAAACATGATTCCATGTTATATATGAGGGGATAGTTAGATAAACATGATTCCATGTTATATATGAGGGGACAGTTAGATAAACATGATTCCATGTTATATATGAGGGACAGTTAGATAAACATGATTCCATGTTATATATGAGGGGACAGTTAGATAAACATGATTCCATGTTATATATGAGGATAGTTAGATAAACATGATTCCATGTTATATATGAGGGGATAGTTAGATAAACATGATTCCATGTTATATATGAGGGATAGTTAGATAAACATGATTCCATGTTATATATGAGGGGATAGTTAGATAAACATGATTCCATGTTATATATGAGGGATAGTTAGATAAACATGATTCCATGTTATATATGAGGGATAGTTAGATAAACATGATTCCATGTTATATATGAGGGGACAGTTAGATAAACATGATTCCATGTTATATATGAGGGATAGTTAGATAAACATGATTCCATGTTATATATATAGATAAACATGATTCCATGTTATATATGAGGGGACAGTTAGATAAACATGATTCCATGTTATATATGAGGGGACAGTTAGATAAACATGATTCCATGTTATATATGAGGATAGTTAGATAAACATGATTCCATGTTATATATGAGGAGATAGTTAGATAAACATGATTCCATGTTATATATGAGGGGATAGTTAGATAAACATGATTACATGTTATATATGAGGGGACAGTTAGATAAACATGATTCCATGTTATATATGAGGGACAGTTAGATAAACATGATTCCATGTTATATATGAGGATAGTTAGATAAACATGATTCCATGTTATATGAGGATGTTAGATAAACATGATTCCATGTTATATATGAGGGGACAGTTAGATAAACATGATTAGATAAACATGATTCCATGTTATATATGAGGGGACAGTTAGATAAACATGATTCCATGTTATATATGAGGGGACAGTTAGATAAACATGATTCCATGTTATATATGAGGGGACAGTTAGATAAACATGATTCCATGTTATATATGAGGGGACAGTTAGATAAACATGATTCCATGTTATATATGAGGGGACAGTTAGATAAACATGATTCCATGTTATATATGAGGGAATAGTTAGATAAACATGATTCCATGTTATATATGAGGGGACAGTTAGATAAACATGATTCCATGTTATATATGAGGGGATAGTTAGATAAACATGATTCCATGTTATATATGAGGGGACAGTTAGATAAACATGATTCCATGTTATATATGAGGGGACAGTTAGATAAACATGATTCCATGTTATATATGAGGGGATAGTTAGATAAACATGATTCCATGTTATATATGAGGGGACAGTTAGATAAACATGATTCCATGTTATATTGAGGGGACAGTTAGATAAACATGATTCCATGTTATATATGAGGGGACAGTTAGATAAACATGATTCCATGTTATATATGAGGGGATAGTTAGATAAACATGATTCCATGTTATATATGATGATTCCATGTTATATATGGGACAGTTAGATAAACATGATTCCATGTTATATATGAGGGGACAGTTAGATAAACATGATTCCATGTTATATATGAGGGGATAGTTAGATAAACATGATTCCATGTTATATATGAGGGGATAGTTAGATAAACATGATTCCATGTTATATATGAGGGGACAGTTAGATAAACATGATTCCATGTTATATATGAGGGAGTGGTACACTTCCAGGAATGTCAGCCTTTAACGTTTTATTCATCAGATAAATGTTCATTTATTTATACGTTGTCTTCTGGGTGGTCATATGGGTAAGAGGCATAACATCTTAATATTTTTCTCATTTTAATACTGATCATGTCTGACAAGTTAATCTCAGACATAACATTGCATCATCGCCATCAACTAAAATGTTGCTTCATTTCGAATCATGTTCCATTGGACCGCAAGACAATATTTCGAAAGCAGCCATTTTCATAAGGACATTTGCCATGATGTTGCTAGGTTTGGTAAGATAAAACTCTATTTTGTCGATGCTCCAGGGGCGGTCGTAAATAGAAACTATTAGTGGCTTGATAACGAGCGAAGAGAGACTCCAACAAAACAAGCTTGTAATTACCAAGACCATCTGCAGCAGTATTCTGTAGCCATGGAGAGCTGTGATAACACACTGTAGGTTGTCCGTCTTTCCAGAACCAGGGCTGGGCTAGGAGACATCTCTCAAACAGTCAGGTGGTGGGGGGAAGAGGGGATGAGGAGGAGAGGTGGGTAGAGGACGATGGGAGGGAGGGAGATGAGACTTCCGTGGAGAGGGAGTGATCTCACAGACAATCAGGTGGTGTGTGGTGAGGAGAAGAGGAGGGAGAGGGAGAAAGAGAGTGTGTAAGGGAGTGGGGAGACTTACATGGTGGAGAGGGAGTGCAGTGTGGTGAAGGCTCCCGGGGTGATGGTGGAGATTCGGTTGTCATAGAGAGACAGCAGGCGTACGGAGCTCAGGCCTGTGAAGGTGGTGTTGTCCACACAGCCTAGCTGGTTACTCCTCAGCATCCTGTGATGGACACACACACACACACACACACACACACACACACACACACACACACACACACACACACACACACACACACACACACACACACACACACACACACACACACACACACATCATCATGGTGAGATGGGAAACCAATAGGAACACTGTGGTACTGACCACATGACCAGGAAAAACTCCAGGTCCTTGTTGTACTGTTTCTCTGTTATGTGATGGTAGGCTGTGAGACTGTTAGACTGCAGTATGTTGAACATGTCCCCTGCTCTTGGGCTGTGTGGTTGGGGCCTTGTATAATCCAATGTTATTGTGACTAGAAGTGTTCTGGCCCAAAAGGGGAGTTTGTTTTGGAGCGGGCCAAAAGGGGGGGGGGGGCTTCTAAACTAAATGGTTAGGTTAACGGAGAGAGGGAGGGGGCTAAACTAAATGGTTAGGTTAACGGAGAGAGGGAGGGGGGGCTAAACTAAATGGTTAGGTTAAGGGAGAGGGGGGGGGGGGCTAAACTAAATGGTTAGGTTAACGGAGAGAGGGAGGGGGCTAAACTAAATGGTTAGGTTAACGGATAGAGGAGGGGGGCTAAACTAAATGGTTAGGTTAACGGAGAGAGGGAGGGGGCTAAACTAAATGGTTAGGTTAACGGATAGAGGGAGGGGGGCTAAACTAAATGGTTAGGTTAACGGAGAGAGGGAGGGGGGGCTAAACTAAATGGTTAGGTTAATGGAGAGAGGGAGGGGGGGCTAAACTAAATGGTTAGGTTAACGGAGAGAGGGAGGGGGGGCTAAACTAAATGGTTAGGTTAACGGATAGAGGGAGGGGGGGCTAAACTAAATGGTTAGGTTAACGGAGAGAGGGAGGGGGGGCTAAACTAAATGGTTAGGTTAACGGAGAGAGGGAGGGGGGGCAAAACTAAATGGTTAGGTTAACGGAGAGAGGGAGGGGGGGCTAAACTAAATGGTTAGGTTAACGGAGAGAGGGAGGGGGGCTAAACTAAATGGTTAGGTTAACGGAGAGAGGGAGGGGGGGCTAAACTAAATGGTTAGGTTAACGGAGAGAGGGAGGGGGCTAAACTAAATGGTTAGGTTAACGGAGAGAGGAGGGGCTAAACTAAATGGTTAGGTTAATGGAGAGAGGGAGGGGGGCTAAACTAAATGGTTAGGTTAACGGAGAGAGGGGGGCTAAACTAAATGGTTAGGTTAATGGAGAGAGGGGGGGGGCTAAACTAAATGGTTAGGTTAACGGAGAGAGGGAGGGGGGGCTAAACTAAATGGTTAGGTTAACGGAGAGAGGGAGGGGGCTAAACTAAATGGTTAGGTTAACGGAGAGAGGGGGGGCTAAACTAAATGGTTAGGTTAACGGAGAGAGGGAGGGGGCTAAACTAAATGGTTAGGTTAACGGAGAGAGGAGGGGGGGCTAAACTAAATGGTTAGGTTAACGGAGAGAGGGAGGGGGCTAAACTAAATGGTTAGGTTAACGGAGAGATGGAGGGGGGGCCAAACAAAATGGTTAGGTTAACGGAGAGAGGGAGGAGGGGGCTAAACTAAATGGTTAGGTTAACGGAGAGAGGGGGGGTCTAAACTAAATGGTTAGGTTAACGGAGAGAGGGGGGCTAAACTAAATGGTTAGGTTAACGGAGAGAGGGGGCTAAACAAAATGGTTAGGTTAACGGAGAGAGGGAGGGGGGCTAAACTAAATGGTTAGGTTAACGGAGAGAGGGGGGCTAAACTAAATGGTTAGGTTAAAGGAGAGAGGGAGGGGGGGCTAAACTAAATGGTTAGGTTAACGGAGAGAGGGAGGGGGGGGCTAAACAAAATGGTTAGGTTAACGGAGAGAGGAGGGGGCTAAACAAAATGGTTAGGGTTAGGTTAACGGAGAGAGGGGGGGCTAAACAAAATGGTTAGGTTAACGGAGAGAGGGGGGCTAAACTAAATGGTTAGGTTAACGGAGAGAGGGAGGGGGCTAAACAAAATGGTTAGGTTAACGGAGAGAGGAGGGGGGCTAAACAAAATGGTTAGGGTTAGGTTAACGGAGAGAGGGAGGGGGGGGGGGGGGCTAAACAAAATGGTTAGGTTAACGGAGAGAGGGGGAGCTTCTAAACTAAATGGTTAGGTTAACGGAGAGAGGGAGGGGGCTAAACAAAATGGTTAGGTTAACGGAGAGAGGGAGGGGGGGCTAAACAAAATGGTTAGGGTTAGGTTAACGGAGAGAGGGAGGGGGGGCTAAACAAAATGGTTAGGTTAACGGAGAGAGGGAGGGGGGGCAAAACAAAATGGTTAGGGTTAGGTTAACGGAGAGAGGGGGGGGGCTAAACTAAATGGAAAGGTTAACGGAGAGAGGGAGGGGGGGCTAAACTAAATGGTTAGGGTTAGGTTAACGGAGAGAGGGAGGGGGGGCTAAACAAAATGGTTAGGGTTAGGTTAACAGAGAGAGAGAGGGGGGCTAAACTAAATGGAAAGGTTAACGGAGAGAGGGAGGGGGCTAAACTAAATGGTTAGGGTTAGGTTAACGGAGAGAGGGGGGGCTAAACTAAATGGTTAGGGTTAGGTTAACGGAGAGATGGGGGGGGGGCTAAACTAAATGGTTAGGTTAACGGAGAGAGGGAGGGGGGGCTAAACTAAATGGTTAGGGTTAGGTTAACGGAGAGGGGGGGGGCTAAACTAAATGGTTAGGGTTAGGTTAACGGAGAGAGGGGGGTGGGGGCTAAACTACATGGTTAGGGTTAGGTTAACGGAGAGAGGGGGGGGCTAAACTAAATGGAAAGGTTAACGGAGAGAGGGAGGGCTAAACTAAATGTGTAGGGTTAGGTTAATGGAGAGAGGGAGGGGTGGGCTAAACTAAATGGTTAGGGTTAGGTTAACGGAGAGAGGGGGGGGGTCTAAACTAAATGGTTAGGATTAGGTTAACGGAGAGAGGGGGTCTAAACTAAATGGTTAGGGTTAGGTTAATGGAGACAGGGAGGGGTGGGCTAAACTAAATGGTTAGGGTTAGGTTAACGGAGAGAGAGGGGGTCTAAACTAAATGGTTAGGGTTAGGTTAACGGAGAGAGGGGGGCTAAACTAAATGGTTAGGGTTAGGTTAACGGAGAGGGGGCTAAACTAAATGGTTAGGGTTAGGTTAACAGAGAGGGGGGCTAAACTAAATGGTTAGGGTTAGGTTAACGGAGAGGGGGGTCTAAACTAAATGGTTAGGGTTAGGTTAACGGAGAGAGGGGGGCTAAACTAAATGGTTAGGGTTAGGTTAATGGAGAGAGGGGGTCTAAACTAAATGGTTAGGGTTAGGTTAACGGAGGGGGTCTAAACTAAATGGTTAGGGTTAGGTTAACGGAGAGAGGGGGGTCTAAACTAAATGGTTAGGGTTAGGTTAACAGAGAGAGAGAGACAGGGGTCTAAACTAAATGGTTTGGGTTAGTTTAACGGAGAGAGGGGGTCTAAACTAAATGGTTGGGGTTCGGTTAACGGAAAAGAGAGAGAGGGGGTCTAAACTAAATGGTTAGGGTTAGGTTAACGGAGAAGGGGGTCTAAGCTAAATGGTTAGGGTTAGTTTAACGGAGAGAGGGGGGTCTAAACTAAATGGTTAGGGTTAGTTTAACGGAGAGAGAGGGGGGTCTAAACTAAATGGTTAGGGTTAGGTTAACGGAGAAAGAGAGAGAGAGAGGGGTCTAAACAAAATGGTTAGGGTTAGGTTAACGGAGAGAGGGGGCTAAACTAAATGCTTAGGGTTAGGTTAACAGAGAGGGGGGGGTCTAAACAAAATGGTTAGGGTTAGGTTAACGGAGAGAGGGGGGGGCTAAAGTAAATGGTTAGGGTTAGGTTAACGGAGAGAGAGAGAGAGGGGGGGTCTAAACTAAATGGTTAGGGTTAGGTTAACGGAGAGAGAGGGGTCTAAACTAAATGGTTAGGGTTAGTTTAACGGAGAGGGGGTCTAAACTAAATGGTTAGGGTTAGTTTAACGGAGAGAGGGGGCTAAACTAAATGGTTAGCGTTAGGTTAACGGAGAGGGGGGGTTCTAAACTAAATGGGTAGGGTTCGTTTAACGGAGAGAGAGAGAGAGGGCGGTCTAAACTAAATGGTTAGGGTTAGTTTAACGGAGAGAGGGGGGGTCTAAACAAAATGGTTAGGGTTAGTTTAACGGAGAGAGGGGGGGTCTAAACTAAATGGTTTAGGTTAGGTTAACGGAGAGGGGGGTCTAAACTAAATGGTTAGGGTTAGGTTAACGGAGAGAGAGAGGGGGTTTAAACTAAATGGTTAGGGTTAGTTCAACGGAGAGAGGGGGGTCTAAACTAAATGGTTAGGGTTAGTTTAACAGAGAGGGGGCTAAACTAAATGGTTAGGGTTAGGTTAACGGAGAGGGGGGCTAAACTAAATGGTTAGGGTTCGTTTAACGGAGAGAGGGGGGAGTCTAAACTAAATGGTCAGGGTTATTTTTACGGAGAGAGGGGGAGGTCTAACTTAATGGTTAGGGTTAGTTTAACGGAGAGAGGGGGTCTAAACTAAATGGTTAGGGTTAGTTTAACGGAGAGAGGGGGTCTAAACTAAATGGTTAGGGTTAGTTTAACGGAGAGAGAGAGGGTCTAAACTAAATGGTTAGGGTTATTTTACGGAGAGAGGGGGAGGTCTAACTTAATGGTTAGGGTTAGGTTAACGGAGAGACGGGGGGTCTAAACTAAATGGTTAGGGTTATTTTACGGAGAGAGGGGGGAGGTCTAACTTAATGGTTAGGGTTAGTTTAACGGAGAGAGGGGGTCTAAACTAAATGGTTAGGGTTAGTTTAACGGAGAGAGGGGGTCTAAACTAAATGGTTAGGGTTAGTTTAACGGAGAGAGAGAGGGGTCTAAACTAAATGGTTAGGGTTAGTTTAACGGAGAGAGGGTGGGGGTCTAAACTAAATGGGTAGGGTTCGGTTAACGGAGAAAGAGAGAGAGAGAGGGGTCTAAACAAAATGGTTAGGGTTAGGTTAACGAGAGAGGGGGCTAAACTAAATGGTTAGGGTTAGGTTAACGGAGAGAGGGGGTCTAAACTAAATGGTTAGGGTTAGGTTAACGGAGAGAGAGAGAGGGGCGGGTCTAAACTAATTGGTTAGGTGTAGGTTAACGGAGAGGGGGGCTAAAATAATTGGTTAGGGTTAGGTTAACGGAGAGGGGGGTCTAAACTAAATGGTTAGGGTTTAGTTAATGGAGAGAGGGGGTCTAAACTAAATGGTTAGGGTTAGGTTAACGGAGAGGGGGTCTAAACTAAATGGTTAGGGTTAGGTTATCGGAGAGAGAGAGAGAGAGGGGGGTCTAAACTAAATGGTCAGGGTTAGGTTAACGGACAGAGAGAGAGAGGGGTCTAAACTAAATGGTTAGGGTTAGTTTAACGGAGAGGGGGGTCTAAACTAAATGGTTAGGGTTAGTTTAACGGAGAGAGGGGGCTAAACTAAATGGTTAGCGTTAGGTTAACGGAGAGGGGGGTTCTAAACTAAATGGGTAGGGTTCGTTTAACGGGAGAGAGAGAGAGAGAGGGGCGGTCTAAACTAAATGGTTAGGGTTAGTTTAACGGAGAGAGGGGGTCTAAACAAAATGGTTAGGGTTAGTTTAACGGAGAGAGAGGGGGGTCTAAACTAAATGGTTAGGGTTAGGTTAACAGAGAGAGAGAGACAGGGGGTCTAAACTAAATGGTTTGGGTTAGTTTAACGGAGAGAGGGGGGGTCTAAACTAAATGGTTAGGGTTAGGTTAACAGAGAGAGAGAGAGGGGTCTAAACTAAATGGTTAGGGTTAGGTTAACAGAGAGAGAGAGGGGCGGTCTAAACTAAATGGATAGGGTAACAGAGAGAGGGGGGTCTAAACTAAATGGTTTGGGTTAGGTTAACGGAGAGGGGGTCTAAACTAAATGGTTAGGGTTAGGTTAACGGAGAGAGAGAGAGGGGGTTTAAACTAAATGGTTAGGGTTAGTTCAACGGAGAGAGGGGGTCTAAACTAAATGGTTAGGGTTAGTTTAACAGAGAGGGGGGCTAAACTAAATGGTTAGGGTTAGGTTAACGGAGAGGGGGGCTAAACTAAATGGTTAGGGTTCGTTTAACGGAGAGAGGGGGGGAGTCTAAACTAAATGGTCAGGGTTATTTTTACGGAGAGGGGGAGGTCTAACTTAATGGTTAGGGTTAGTTTAACGGAGAGAGGGGGGGGTCTAAACTAAATGGTTAGGGTTAGTTTAACGGAGAGAGGGGGGGTCTAAACTAAATGGTTAGGGTTAGTTTAACGGAGAGAGAGAGGGGGTCTAAACTAAATGGTTAGGGTTATTTTTACGGAGAGAGGGGGGGGAGGTCTAACTTAATGGTTAGGGTTAGGTTAACGGAGAGACGGGGGGTCTAAACTAAATGGTTAGGGTTATTTTTACGGAGAGAGGGGGGGAGGTCTAACTTAATGGTTAGGGTTAGTTTAACGGAGAGAGGGGGGGGTCTAAACTAAATGGTTAGGGTTAGTTTAACGGAGAGAGGGGGGGTCTAAACTAAATGGTTAGGGTTAGTTTAACGGAGAGAGAGAGGGGGTCTAAACTAAATGGTTAGGGTTAGTTTAACGGAGAGAGGGTGGGGGTCTAAACTAAATGGGTAGGGTTCGGTTAACGGAGAAAGAGAGAGAGAGAGGGGGTCTAAACAAAATGGTTAGGGTTAGGTTAACGGAGAGAGGGGGGGCTAAACTAAATGGTTAGGGTTAGGTTAACGGAGAGAGGGGGGGGGTCTAAACTAAATGGTTAGGGTTAGGTTAACGGAGAGAGAGAGAGGGGCGGGTCTAAACTAATTGGTTAGGTGTAGGTTAACGGAGAGGGGGGCTAAAATAATTGGTTAGGGTTAGGTTAACGGAGAGGGGGGTCTAAACTAAATGGTTAGGGTTTAGTTAATGGAGAGAGGGGGGGTCTAAACTAAATGGTTAGGGTTAGGTTAACGGAGAGGGGGGGGTCTAAACTAAATGGTTAGGGTTAGGTTATCGGAGAGAGAGAGAGAGAGAGAGGGGGTCTAAACTAAATGGTTAGGGTTAGGTTAACGGAGAGAGGGGGGTCTAAACTTAATGGTTAGGGTTAGGTTAACGGAGAGAAGGGTGGGGTCTAAACTAAATGGTTTGGGTTAGGTTAACGGAGAGAGAGAGGGGGTCTAAACTAAATGGTTGGGGTTAGGTTATCGGAGAGAGAGAGAGAGGGGGTCTAAACTAAATGGTTTGGAGTAGGTTAATGGAGAGAGGGGGGGGGGTCTAAACTAAAGTGTTAGGTTAAAGGAGGGGGAGGGGTGATTCCAGACTTAAGCACAGAGGAAGAAGGAAAAGTGGGAACATCCAACCAGAGCCCCTCTGTGATGAACATCCAACCAGAGCCCCTCTGTGATGAACATTCAACCAGAGCCCCTCTGTGATGAACATCCAACCAGAGCCCCTCTGTGATGAACATCCAACCAGAGCCCCTCTGTGATGAACATCCAACCAGAGCCCCTCTGTGATGAACATCCAACCAGAGCCCCTCTGTGATGAACATCCAACCAGAGCCCCTCTGTGATGAACATCCAACCAGAGCCCCTCTGTGATGAACATCCAACCAGCGCCCCTCTGTGATGAACATCCAACCAGAGCCCCTCTGTGATGAACATCCAACCAGAGCGCCTCTGTGATGAACATCCAACCAGAGCCCCTCTGTGATGAACATTCAACCAGAGCCCCTCTGTGATGAACATGTGAAAGCAGGAAATACTGCATTAGCCTCTAATAAGCAGGGATCAGAGACAGGCAAACTCAATTTAGATCATGCTCCTGGGATTTAAAAGCCTGTAAATTCAATACTGCAGGACAATGACTCCATTCATGTTCCCCTATGCACACCCCCCTCCCCAATTCGCTTCATTAGGACCAAAGCAGCCCCATCAGAAAGCCTTTCTGGACATCAGTTAGGCTACAGAATATGAATTATCTGCTCTCAATTTTGTGTCAAAATAAGGTGGCTATGAGCTGTGACTGCATTTCATCGAGAGAGAGAGAGGGAGAGAGAGGGAGAGAGAGAGAGAGAGAGAGAGAGAGAGAGAGAGAGAGAGAGAGAGAGAGAGAGAGAGAGAGAGATGATTGTGGACTACAGGAAAAGGCGGGCCGAACAGGCCCCCATTAACATTGACAGGGCTGTAGAGGAGCAGGTTGAGAGTCTCAAGTGCCTTGGTGTCCACATGTTTATCATCAATGCATAGTCAATCAATTGTATTTATAAAGCCCTTTTTACATCAGCCAAAGTCACAAAGTGCTGTACAGAAACCCAGCCTAAACCTCCAAACAGCAAGCAATGCAGATGAAGCAGCACGGTCGCTAGGAAAAGTTCCTTAGAAAGGCCAGAACCTGGGAAGAAACCTAGAGAGGAACCAGGCTACGAGGGGTGGCCAGTCCTCTTCTGGCTGTGCCGGGTGGAGATTTTAACAGAACATGGCCAAGATGTTAGTCTTTTTATTAGCAAAGTCACTTTACCCCTACCTACCTGTTTAAATGACCTTGACGAACCTGTACCCCCGCACATTGACTCGGTATTGTTATTTTAGTGTCTTACATTTTATTTTTTACTTTAGTTTATTGAGTAAATATTTAAGTAAATCTATTTATTGAACTGCATTGTTGGATATGAGCTTGTAAGTTAAGTATTTCATAGTAAGGTTGTATTCGGCGCATGTGACAAATACAATTTGATTTGATTTGAAATATAGAGAGGGGGGGCTGTCACTGGGGCTGTTGTTTTACCTTTTAAATATTGTTTCCCAGAATGCACTCAGTCATTAGTCTCCAGGCATCTGTTTAGAGAACGAGTCTGTTAGGGAGTGTGTATGTCTATGAATGTTGTTGAGTATACAGTGGTTAGATGTATTGTCTGTTTGGGAGTGTGTATGTCTGTGAATGTTGTTGATGTATTGTCTGTTTGGGAGAGTGTATGTCTGTGAATGTTGTTGAGTATACAGTGGTTAGATGTATTGTCTGTTTGGGAGTGTGTATGTCTGTGAATGTTGTTGATGTATTGTCTGTTTGGGAGTGTGTATGTCTATGAATGTTGTTGATGTATTGTCTGTTTGGGAGTGTGTATGTCTATGAATGTTGTTGAGTATACAGTGGTTAGATGTATTGTCTGTTTGGGAGTGTGTTTGTCTGTGAATGTTGTTGATGTATTGTCTGTTTGGGAGTGTGTATGTCTATGAATGTTGTTGAGTATACAGTGGTTAGATGTATTGTCTGTTTGGGAGTGTGTATGTCTGTGAATGTTGTTGATGTATTGTCTGTTTGGGAGTGTGTATGTCTATGAATGTTGTTGAGTATACAGTGGTTAGATGTATTGTCTGTTTGGGAGTGTGTATGTCTGTGAATGTTGTTGATGTATTGTCTGTTTGGGAGTGTGTATGTCTATGAATGTTGTTGAGTATACAGTGGTTAGATGTATTGTCTGTTTGGGAGTGTGTATGTCTGTGAATGTTGTTGATGTATTGTCTGTTTGGGAGTGTGTATGTCTATGAATGTTGTTGAGTATACAGTGATTTGATGTATTGTCTTTTAGGGAGTATGTATGTCTGTGAATGTTGTTGATGTATTGTCTGTTTGGGAGTGTGTATGTCTATGAATGTTGTTGAGTATACAGTGGTTAGATGTATGGTCTGTTAGGGAGTGTGTATGTCTGTGAATGTTGTTGAGTATACAGTGGTTAGATGTATTGTCTGTTTGGGAGTGTGTATGTCTGTGAATGATGTTGAGTATACAGTGGTTAGATGTATTGTCTGTTTGGGAGTGTGTATGTCTGTGAATGTTGTTGAGTATACAGTGGTTAGATGTATTGTCTGTTAGGGAGTGTGTAATGTCTGTGAATGTTGTTGAGTATACAGTGGTTAGATGTATGGTCTGTTAGGGAGTGTGTATGTCTGTGAATGTTGTGAGTATACAGTGGTTAGATGTATTGTCTGTTAGGGAGTATGTATGACTGTGAATGTTGTTGATGTATGGTCTGTTAGGGAGTGTGTATGTCTGTGAATGTTGTTGCGTATACAGTGGTTAGATGTATTGTCTGTTAGGGAGTGTGTATGTCTGTGAATGTTGTTGCGTATACAGTGGTTAGATGTATTGTCTGTTAGGGAGTATGTATGTCTGTGAATGTTGTTGAGTATACAGTGGTTAGATGTATTGTCTGTTAGGGAGTGTGTATGTCTGTGAATGTCTGAATGTTGTTGAGAATACAGTGGTTAGATGTATGGTCTTTTAGGGAGTATGTATATCTGTGAATGTTGTTGAGTATACAGTGGTTAGATGTATTGTCTGTTAGGGAGTATGTATGTCTGTGAATGTTGTTGAGTATACAGTGATTTGATGTATGGTCTGTTAGGGAGTGTGTATGTCTGTGAATGTTGTTGAGTATACAGTGGTTAGATGTATTGTCTGTTAGGGAGTGTGTATGTCTGTGAATGTTTGAATGTTGTTGAGAATACAGTGGTTCGATGTATGGTCTTTTTGGGAGTATGTATGTCTGTGAATGTTGTTGACTATACAGTGGTTAGATGTATTGTCTGTTAGGGAGTATGTATGTCTGTGAATGTTGTTGAGTATACAGTGGCTAGATGTATTGTCTGTTAGGGAGTGTGTATGTCTGTGAATGTCTGAATGTTGTTGAGAATACAGTGGTTAGATGTATGGTCTTTTAGGGAGTATGTATATCTGTGAATGTTGTTGAGTATACAGTGGTTAGATGTATTGTCTGTTAGGGAGTGTGTATGGCTGTGAATGTTGTTGAGTATACAGTGGTTAGATGTATGGTCTTTTAGGGAGTATGTATATCTGTGAATGTTGTTGAGTATACAGTGGTTAGACATATTGTCTATTAGGGAGTATGTATGTCTGTGAATGTTGTTGAGTATACAGTGATTTGATGATGGTCTGTTATGTATGTCTGTTATGTTGTTGGTATACAGTGGTGAGATGTATGTCTGTGAATGTTGTTGAGTATACAGTGGTTAGATGTATTGTCTGTTAGGGGTAGTATGTATGACTGTTGAATTGTCTGTTGTTGTTGAGTATACAGTGGTTAGATGTATTGTCTGTTAGGGAGTGTGTATGTCTGTGAATGTCTGAATGTTGTTGAGAATACAGTGGTTAGATGTATTGTCTGTTAGGGAGTATGTATGTCTGTGAATCTTGTTGAGTATACAGTGGTTAGATGTATTGTCTGTTAGGGAGTATGTATGACTGTGAATGTTGTTGAGTATACAGTGGTTAGATGTATTGTCTGTTAGGGAGTGTGTATGTCTGTGAATGTCTGAATGTTGTTGAGAATACAGTGGTTAGATGTATTGTCTGTTCGGGAGTATGTATGTCTGTGAATGTTGTTGAGTATACAGTGGTTACATGTATTGTCTGTTATGGAGTATGTATGTCTGTGAATGTTGTTGAGTATACAGTGGTTAGATGTATTGTCTGTTAGGAAGTATGTATGTCTGTGAATGTTGTTGAGTATACAGTGATTTGATATATGGTCTGTTAGGGAGTGTGTATGTCTGTGAATGTCTGAATGTTGTTGAGTATACAGTGGTTAGATGTATTGTCTGTTATGGAGTATGTATATCTGTGAATGTTGTTGAGTATACAGTGGTTAGATGTATTGTCTGTTAGGGAGTATGTATGTCTGTGAATGTTGTTGAGTATACAGTGGCTAGATGTATTGTCTGTTAGGGAGTGTGTATGTCTGTGAATGTCTGAATGTTGTTGAGAATACAGTGGTTAGATGTATGGTCTTTTAGGGAGTATGTATATCTGTGAATGTTGTTGAGTATACAGTGGTTAGATGTATTGTCTGTTAGGGAGTATGTATGTCTGTGAATGTTGTTGAGTATACAGTGATTTGATGTATGGTCTGTTAGGGAGTGTGTATGTCTGTGAATGTTGTTGAGTATACAGTGGTTAGATGTATTGTCTGTTAGGGAGTATGTATGTCTGTGAATGTTGTTGATGTATTGTCTGTTTGGGAGTATGTATGTCTGTGAATGTTGTTGAGTATACAGTGGTTAGATGTATTGTCTGTTAGGGAGTATATATGTCTGTGAATGTTGTTGAGTATACAGTGGTTAGATGTATTGTCTGTTATGGAGTATGTATGTCTGTGAATGTTGTTGAGTATACAGTGGTTAGATGTATTGTCTGTTATGGAGTATGTATGTCTGTGAATGTTGTTGAGTATACAGTGGTTAGATTTATTGTCTTTTTGGGAGTATGTATGTCTGTGAATGTTGTTGACTATACAGTGGTTAGATGTATTGTCTGTTAGGGAGTATGTATGTCTGTGAATGTTGTTGAGTATAGAGTGGCTAGATGTATTGTCTGTTAGGGAGTGTGTATGTCTGTGAATGTCTGAATGTTGTTGAGAATACAGTGGTTAGATGTATGGTCTTTTAGGGAGTATGTATATCTGTGAATGTTGTTGAGTATACAGTGGTTAGACGTATTGTCTATTAGGGAGTATGTATGTCTGTGAATGTTGTTGAGTATACAGTGATTTGATGTATGGTCTGTTAGGGAGTGTGTATGTCTGTGAATGGCTGAATGTTGTTGAGAATACAGTGGTTAGATGTATTGTCTGTTATGGAGTATGTATGTCTGTGAATGTTGTTGAGTATACAGTGGTTAGATGTATTGTCTGTTATGGAGTATGTATGTCTGTGAATGTTGTTGAGTATACAGTGGTTAGATGTATTGTCTGTTATGGAGTATGTATGTCTGTGAATGTTGTTGAGTATACAGTGGTTAGATGTATTGTCTGTTATGGAGTGTGTATGTCTGTGAATGTTGTTGAGTATACAGTGGTTAGATGTATGGTCTGTTATGGAGTATGTATGTCTGTGAATGTTGTTGAGTATACAGTGGTTAGATGTATTGTCTGTTATGGAGTGTGTATGTCTGTGAATGTTGTTGAGTATACAGTGGTTAGATGTATGGTCTGTTATGGAGTATGTATGTCTGTGAATGTTGTTGAGTATACAGTGGTTAGATGTATTGTCTGTTCGGGAGTATGTATGTCTGTGAATGTTGTTGAGTATACAGTGGTTAGATGTATGGTCTGTTAGGGTGTATGTATATCTGTGAATGTTGTTGAGTATACAGTGGTTAGACGTATTGTCTATTAGGGAGTATGTATGTCTGTGAATGTTGTTGAGTATACAGTGATTTGATGTATGGTCTGTTATGGAGTATGTATGTCTGTGAATGTTGTTGAGTATACAGTGGTTAGATGTATTGTCTGTTCGGGAGTATGTATGTCTGTGAATGTCTGAATGTTGTTGAGAATACAGTGGTTAGATGTATTGTCTGTTATGGAGTATGTATGTCTGTGAATGTTGTTGAGTATACAGTGGTTAGATGTATTGTCTGTTATGGAGTGTGTA
>NC_068450.1:26588107-26593107 GCF_023373465.1 Oncorhynchus keta
TGTGGTGTGCTCGGGGAGGTGTGGAGGCAGTTTGGTCAGTTTGAGGTTGGAGCAGTCCACCACGGTGCCCTCACAGCGACACTTCTCTGGACACACCAGGTCCTGGAAACACTCTCCACTCAGTCTGCTACGGTAGTCCTCTGTACCTGGGAAGGAGATGGACAGGAGAGTGGATAGGAGGGGAGACAGGAGAGTGACAGGAGAGTGACAGGAGAGAGACAGGAGAGGGACAGGAGAGGGACGGGAGAGGGATGGGAGAGAGACAGGAGAGGGACAGGAGAGGGACAGAAGAGTGGATAGGAGAGGGACGGGAGAGGGACGGGAGAGAGACAGGAGAGTGGACAGGAGGGGAGACAGGAGAGTGACAGGAGAGAGACAGGAGGACAGGAGAGTGGACAGGAGAGGGACGGGAGAGGGACGGGAGAGAGACAGGAGAGGGACAGGAGAGGGACAGAAGAGTGGATAGGAGAGGGACGGGAGAGGGACGGGAGAGAGACAGGAGAGTGGATAGGAGGGGAGACAGGAGAGTGACAGGAGAGAGACAGGAGAAGGACAGGAGAGTGGACAGGAGAGGGACGGGAGAGAGACAGGAGAGAGACAGGAGAAGGACAGGAGAGTGGATAGGAGAGGGACGGGAGAGAGACAGGAGAGTGGATAGGAGAGGGACGGGAGAGGGACGGGAGAGAGACAGGAGAGTGGACAGGAGAGAGACAGGAGAGTGGATAGGAGAGTGAACAGGAGAGTGACAGGAGAGTGGACAGGAGAGAGACAGGAGAATGGATAGGAGAGTGGACAGGAGAGTGGATAGAAGAGTGGACAGGAGAGTGGATAGGAGAGTGGACAGGAGAGTGGACAGGAGAGTGACAGGAGAGTGGATAGGAGAGTGGATAGGAGAGGGACAGGAGAGACAGGAGAGTGGACAGGAGAGTGGATAGGAGAGTGGACAGGAGAAAGACAGGAGACAGACAGGAGAGTGGATAGGAGAGTGGACAGGAGAGTGGATAGGAGAGTGGATAGGAGAGTGGACAGGAGAAAGACAGGAGAGTGGATAGGAGAGGGACGGGAGAGGGACGGGAGAGAGACAGGAGAGTGGACAGGAGAGAGACAGGAGAGTGGATAGGAGAGTGAACAGGAGAGTGACAGGAGAGTGGACAGGAGCGAGACAGGAGAATGGATAGGAGAGTGGACAGGAGAGTGGATAGGAGAGTGGACAGGAGAGTGGATAGGAGAGTGGACAGGAGAGTGGACAGGAGAGTGACAGGAGAGTGGATAGGAGAGTAGATAGGAGAGGGACAGGAGAGACAGGAGAGTGGACAGGAGAGTGGATAGGAGAGTGGACAGGAGAAAGACAGGAGAGAGACAGGAGAGTGGATAGGAGAGTGGACAGGAGAGTGGATAGGAGAGTGGACAGGAGAAAGACAGGAGAGAGACAGGAGAGTGGATAGGAGAGTGGACAGGAGAGTGGATAGGAGAGTGGATAGGAGAGTGGATAGGAGAGTGGACAGGAGAGTGGATAGGAGAGTGGACAGGAGAGTGGATAGGAGAGTGGACAGGAGAGTGGATAGGAGAGTGGACAGGAGAGTGGACAGGAGAGAGACAGGAGAGTGGATAGGAGAGTGAACAGGAGAGGGACAGGAGAGAGACAGGAGAGTGGACAGGAGAGTGGATAGGAGAGTGGACAGGAGAGAGACAGGAGAGTGGATAGGAGAGTGGACAGGAGAGTGGATAGGAGAGTGGACATGAGAGTGGACAGGAGAGTGACAGGAGAGTGGATAGGAGAGTGGATAGGAGAGGGACAGGAGAGAGACAGGAGAGTGACAGGAGAGTGGACAGGAGAGTGGATAGGAGAGTGGATAGGAGAGTGGACAGGAGAGTGACAGGAGAGTGGACAGGAGAGTGACAGGAGAGTGGACAGGAGAGACAGGAGAGAGAGGAGAGTGGATAGGAGAGTGGACAGGAGAGTGGACAGGAGAGTGGATAGGAGAGTGGACAGGAGAGTGGACAGGAGAGTGGACAGGAGAGTGGATAGGAGAGTGGATAGGAGAGTGGATAGGAGAGTGGACAGGAGAGTGGACAGGAGGGTGGACAGGAGAGTGGATAGGAGAGTGGACAGGAGAGTGGACAGGTGAGTGGACAGGAGAGTGACAGGAGAGTGGACATGAGAGAGACAGGAGAGTGGACAGGAGAGAGACAGGAGAAGGACAGGAGAGTGGACAGGAGAGGGACGGGAGAGAGACAGGAGAGAGACAGGAGAAGGACAGGAGAGTGGATAGGAGAGGGACGGGAGAGGGACGGGAGAGAGACAGGAGAGTGGATAGGAGAGGGACGGGAGAGGGACGGGAGAGAGACAGGAGAGTGGACAGGAGAGAGACAGGAGAGTGGATAGGAGAGTGAACAGGAGAGTGACAGGAGAGTGGACAGGAGAGAGACAGGAGAATGGATAGGAGAGTGGACAGGAGAGTGGATAGAAGAGTGGACAGGAGAGTGGATAGGAGAGTGGACAGGAGAGTGGACAGGAGAGTGACAGGAGAGTGGATAGGAGAGTGGATAGGAGAGGGACAGGAGAGACAGGAGAGTGGACAGGAGAGTGGATAGGAGAGTGGACAGGAGAAAGACAGGAGACAGACAGGAGAGTGGATAGGAGAGTGGACAGGAGAGTGGATAGGAGAGTGGATAGGAGAGTGGACAGGAGAAAGACAGGAGAGTGGATAGAGAGGGACGGAGAGGGA
Source organism: Oncorhynchus keta (assembly GCF_023373465.1). Lineage (NCBI taxonomy): Eukaryota > Metazoa > Chordata > Actinopteri > Salmoniformes > Salmonidae > Oncorhynchus > Oncorhynchus keta. The sequence goes on from NC_068450.1 coordinate 26,590,837, forward strand.
CGGAGAGAGACAGGAGAGTGGACAGGAGAGACAGGAGATGGATAGGAGAGTGAACAGGAGAGTGACAGGAGAGTGGACAGGAGCGAGACAGGAGAATGGATAGGAGAGTGGACAGGAGAGTGGATAGGAGAGTGGACAGGAGAGTGGATAGGAGAGTGGACAGGAGAGTGGACAGGAGAGTGACAGGAGAGTGGATAGGAGAGTAGATAGGAGAGGGACAGGAGAGACAGGAGAGTGGACAGGAGAGTGGATAGGAGAGTGGACAGGAGAAAGACAGGAGAGAGACAGGAGAGTGGATAGGAGAGTGGACAGGAGAGTGGATAGGAGAGTGGACAGGAGAAAGACAGGAGAGAGACAGGAGAGTGGATAGGAGAGTGGACAGGAGAGTGGATAGGAGAGTGGATAGGAGAGTGGATAGGAGAGTGGACAGGAGAGTGGATAGGAGAGTGGACAGGAGAGTGGATAGGAGAGTGGACAGGAGAGTGGATAGGAGAGTGGACAGGAGAGTGGACAGGAGAGAGACAGGAGAGTGGATAGGAGAGTGAACAGGAGAGGGACAGGAGAGAGACAGGAGAGTGGACAGGAGAGTGGACAGGAGAGTGGATAGGAGAGTGGACAGGAGAGTGACAGGAGAGTGGACAGGAGAGAGACAGGAGAGTGGATAGGAGAGTGGACAGGAGAGTGGATAGGAGAGTGGACATGAGAGTGGACAGGAGAGTGACAGGAGAGTGGATAGGAGAGTGGATAGGAGAGGGACAGGAGAGAGACAGGAGAGTGACAGGAGAGAGACAGGAGAGTGGATAGGAGAGTGGACAGGAGAGTGGATAGGAGAGTGGACAGGAGAGTGACAGGAGAGTGGACATGAGAGAGACAGGAGAGTGGATAGGAGAGTGGATAGGAGAGTGGACAGGAGAGTGACAGGAGAGTGGACAGGAGAGTGACAGGAGAGTGGACAGGAGAGACAGGAGAGAGAGGAGAGTGGATAGGAGAGTGGACAGGAGAGTGGACAGGAGAGTGGATAGGAGAGTGGACAGGAGAGTGGACAGGAGAGTGGATAGGAGAGTGGATAGGAGAGTGGACAGGAGAGTGGACAGGAGAGTGGACAGGAGAGTGGATAGGAGAGTGGACAGGAGAGTGGACAGGTGAGTGGACAGGAGAGTGACAGGAGAGTGGACATGAGAGAGACAGGAGAGTGGATAGGAGAGTGGACAGGAGAGTGGATAGGAGAGTGGACATGAGAGTGGATAGGAGAGTGGATAGGAGAGGGACAGGAGAGTGGACAGGAGAGTGGACAGGAGAGGGACAGGAGAGGGACGGGAGAGTGGATAGGAGAGTGGATAGGAGAGTGGACAGGAGAGGGACAGGTGAGGGACAGGAGAGTTGACAGGAGAGGGACAGGAGGGGAGACAGGAGAGTGGATAGGAGAGGGACAGGAGAGGAGAGGGACAGGAGAGGGACAGGAGAGGAGAGGGACAGGAGAGGAGAGGGACAGGAGAGTTGACAGGAGAGGTACAGGAGGGGAGACAGGAGAGTGGATAGGAGAGTGGATAGGAGAGTGGATAGGAGAGGGACAGGAGAGGGACAGGAGAGGGACAGGAGAGAGACAGGAGAGAGACAGGAGAGAGACAGGAGAGTGGACAGGAGAGAGACAGGAGAGGGACAGGAGAGGACGGGGACAGGAGAGGGACAGGAGAGGACGGGGACAGGAGAGGGACAGGAGAGTGGATAGGAGAGAGACAGGAGAGAGACAGGAGAGGACGGGGACAGGAGAGGGACAGGAGAGTGGATAGGAGAGGGACAGGAGAGGGACAGGAGAGGACGGGGACAGGAGAGGGACAGGAGAGTGGATAGGAGAGAGACAGGAGAGAGACAGGAGAGGGACAGGAGAGGACGGGGACAGGAGAGGGACAGGAGAGTGGATAGGAGAGGGACAGGAGAGTGGATAGGAGAGAGACAGGAGAGGGACAGGAGAGGACGGGGACAGGAGAGGGACAGGAGAGTGGATAGGAGAGGGACAGGAGAGGGACAGGAGAGAGACAGGAGAGGGACAGGAGAGGACGGGGACAGGAGAGGGACAGGAGAGGACGGGGACAGGAGAGGGAGAGGAGAGGGACAGGAGAGGGACAAGAGAGTGGATAGGAGAGGGACAGGAGAGGGACAGGAGAGAGACAGGAGAGGGACAGGAGAGGACGGGGACAGGAGAGGGACAGGAGAGGAGAGGGACAGGAGAGGAGAGGGACAGGAGAGAGACAGGAGAGTGGATAGGAGAGG
>NC_068450.1:26598107-26633107 GCF_023373465.1 Oncorhynchus keta
TTTTCATGGAGCGGAGCGTGTCTCTGTGTGGCTGCTCACAGGGTTTTGATGGAGGGGTGTGTGTTTTGATGGAGCGGAGCGTGTCTCTGTGTGGCTACTCACAGGGTTTTGATGGAGGGGTGTGTGTGTTTTGATGGAGCGGAGCGTGTCTCTGTGTGGCTACTCACAGGGTTTTGATGGAAAGGTGTGTGTGTTTTGATGGAGCGGAGCGTGTCTCTGTGTGGCTACTCACAGGGTTTTGATGGAAGGGTGTGTGTGTTTTGATGGAGCGGAGCGTGTCTCTGTGTGGCTACTCACAGGGTTTTGATGGAAGGGTGTGTGTGTTTTGATGGAGCGGAGCGTGTCTCTGTGTGGCTACTCACAGGGTTTTGATGGAAGGGTGTGTGTGTTTTGATGGAGCGGAGCGTGTCTCTGTGTGGCTACTCACAGGGTTTTGATGGAAGGGTGTGTGTGTTTTGATGGAGCGGAGCGTGTCTCTGTGTGGCTACTCACAGGGTTTTGATGGAAGGGTGTGTGTGTTTTGATGGAGCGGAGCGTGTCTCTGTATTGCTACTCACAGGGTTTTGATGGAGCGGTGTGTGTCTCTGTGTGGCTACTCACAGGGTTTTCATGGAGCGGAGCGTGTCTCTGTGTGGCTACTCACAGGGTTTTGATGGAGGGGTGTGTGTGTTTTGATGGAGCGGAGCGTGTCTCTGTGTGGCTACTCACAGGGTTTTGATGGAGGGGTGTGTGTGTTTTGATGGAGCGGAGCGTGTCTCTGTGTGGCTACTCACAGGGTTTTGATGGAAGGGTGTTTGTGTTTTGATGGAGCGGAGCGTGTCTCTGTGTGGCTACTCACAGGGTTTTGATGGGAGGGTGTGTGTGTTTTGATGGAGCGGAGCGTGTCTCTGTGTGGCTACTCACAGGGTTTTGATGGAAGGGTGTGTGTGTTTTGATGGAGCGGAGCGTGTCTCTGTGTGGCTACTCACAGGGTTTTGATGGAAGGGTGTGTGTGTTTTGATGGAGCGGAGCGTGTCTCTGTGTGGCTACTCACAGGGTTTTGATGGAAGGGTGTGTGTGTTTTGATGGAGCGGAGCGTGTCTCTGTGTGGCTACTCACAGGGTTTTGATGGAAGGGTGTGTGTGTTTTGATGGAGCGGAGCGTGTCTCTGTGTGGCTACTCACAGGGTTTTGATGGAAGGGTGTGTGTGTTTTGATGGAGCGGAGCGTGTCTCTGTGTTGCTACTCACAGGGTCTTGATGGAGCGGAGCGGGGCGAACAGGCCCTTGCTGATGGTCTGCAGCTTGTTGTCATACAGAGACAGCAGGCTGAGGCTCTGCAGGTCCTGGAAGGTGTTCACCCTCAGACAGTTGATCTTGTTAGCGTTCAGTAGACTAAAAGAACAAGACAAACACAACAACAGCAGGTTTGGAGATCGACTGGAGCCTGACCACTGGTCTACGTGGAAAATAAGTAACCTTGTGTAAGCATGAATGGCTCAGAGGAGCAGGAGCCTACAGGGCATTCAGAAACTATTCACACCCCTTGACTTTTCCCACCTTTTGTTACATTACAATGTGTGATTAAAATTGATTTCGTTGTCCTATTTTTCATCAGTGATCTACACAAAATACTCTGTAATGCCAAAGTGGAAGACAAATTAAAAAATGTGTCAAGAATTCATGGAAAATAAAATACTAATAGTGTATATCTTGATTAGATAATGATTCAACCCCCTGAGTCAATACATGTTAGAATCACCTTTGACAGGGATTACACCTGGGAGTCCTCTGGGTAAGTCTCTAAGAGGTTTTCACACCTTGATTGTGCAATTTGTATGCTATTATTTTCTAAATTCTTCAAGCTCTGTCAAATTGGTGGTTGATCATTGCTAAACAACCATTTTCAGGTCTTGCCCACTGGAGTACCGGATACCCCCGGGGGCACGACCTTTGGTAGCCCATGCGCCTGTCATCCCTGATTTAATAAATCATTTTGACAGTAACCCTCCTAAGAGTCATTCATAAACCTTTTTAATGTCCTTATGGACCAGAGCTAAGTGTTCATTTATTGGGCTTCAGGAATACGACTGAAACAAAGTTACAAATAAATGAATAACTGATTGAATATGGGGATATGAGTGAACAAACTCTATGGTCAAGGCTAGGACGGTGTCAGTGCAACGAGTGATGCTAATCGGGTTTTCAGAAGCGCCTATCAGACCGGGAGCCTAATGTTTCTTCTTTGTGAGTTTTAGTTTAGAAAACGATCTCTCTGCAGAAGCGACAGTTACAGGGAGGGTAAAAACAGCTTAATTGCCGTAGCAACATAAGGGAAACTGGGCAGAAGGGGGTGGTGCTTCAGAAACAGAAGTTCCGCACCATCTTTAATTAAGCCTCTCACATCTTAGCAGACAACAGTACTTGAGGGTTGGAACAAAAAAAAAACAGGTTTGTCATTTGGTTCATACTGGTGAACCGGCGTTTGAGTTGTGTGATTACAATATCAACAGTCTCTAAGCTCTGGTATATCTCGGCATGCAGCATTCAAAACTACGTTTACATTGTGTACAGCTCGACGGACATAAAATGCACAATGTCTCAGGAAAGTCTGGGTTGTGCAGAAAACAGTGGGGCCTGCAACCTGGACCTATAGGCTGTGGAGAAAATATTTGCACACAAAAAGAGAGTTCTTCAGGAGACCAGGGGACCAGGGGCAGGAGACCAGGGGCAGGAGACCAGGGGCAGGAGACCAGGGGCAGGGGACCAGGGGCAGGAGACCAGGGGCAGGAGACCAGGGGCAGGGGACCAGGGGCAGGAGACCAGGGGCAGGAGACCAGGGGCAGGAGACCAGGGGACCAGGGGCAGGAGACCAGGGGCAGGAGACCAGGGGCAGGAGACCAGGGGACCAGGGGACCAGGGGCAGGAGACCAGGGGCAGGAGACCAGGGGCAGGGGACCAGGGGCAGGAGACCAGGGGCAGGGGACCAGGGGCAGGAGACCAGGGGCAGGAGACCAGGGGCAGGAGACCAGGGGCAGGAGACCAGGGGACCAGGGGCAGGAGACCAGGGGCAGGAGACCAGGGGCAAGAGACCAGGGCCAGGAGACCAGGAGACCAGGGGCAGGAGACCAGGGACAGGAGACCAGGGGCAGGAGACCAGGGGAGTCTCTCAAGTTGGATTACATTTCATTTAATTTATCTTGAATATTGCCACCCATTTGTGCTATTAGCCAGACAAACCCCTTTCAACAATAAATAGTTGCTGAAGTTATCCTCAAGCCGACTACTTTTTCATCATTGTTGGCTATTTGACGTGTGAATTTTCTAAAAAGTTCCTAAAGAGCAGCTAAATACAGTATATAGCTATAGATAGTACACTGCATAATGAAACAATCCGTAGTAAGCTCGTGTTTTGAGGGTGGACTGACTGTATTATTTAACATTAATAGGTTGGTTTTACGCACAACAACTTTCTATCCAAGCTGGGAGAGAGCCGAGGACGGTTCATGCAGGTTCAGGTAGGCTATACTGGACAGTTGTACATTCAAAAACAATATATTGGTAGCTGATCAGCATGCTGTTCCATCAAACATTTATTTTACAATCTGCAATGTTTGATACCTGTTCTAGTATTTCTATTTATTTGTCTATACAGATGTAGGATCTCAATTTGAGCCAGTTTGCTACAGCAGGAAAATGATCCTGCAGAAACAGTAGAAATCTGTGATATCCTGCAGAAACAGGAAATGTGAATTATTAGGTGGATTATAATTAATGGACATCTGTGTACAGTAGGTGTTGATAGATTTTTCATAAGGAAATATTCTAAGTGGAAATTAAACTTAAAATACACTACAAGTTTAACTTTTTTAGGGTGATTACATTAAGATCCTACATCTGTAGCTGTCCTTCCCCCATTCTGTCCATTAGCTAATGCAGCCATGTTGTTAGGTGGTGGCCTTCGTTCTGGGAGCTCTGCTGTGATTCTCCACCACCACTAGACCAATCTGTTCTCTCTCTCTCTACCTCTCTCTCTCTCTCTCTCTCTACCTCTCTACCTCTCTCTCCCTCTCTCTACCTCTCTCTCTCTCTCTCTCTCTCTACCTCTCTCTCTCTTGCTCTCTCTCTCTCCCTCTCTACCTCTCTCTCTCGCTCTCTCTCTCTCTCTCTCTCTCTCTCTCTCTCTCTCTCTCTCTCTCTACCTCTCTCTCTCTCTCTCTCTCTCTCTCTCTCTCTCTCTCTCTCTCTGCCTCTCTCTCTCTCTCTCTCTCTCTCTCTACCTCTCTCTCTCTCTCTCTCTCTCTCTCTCTCTCTCTCTCTCTCTCTCTCTCTCTCTCTCTCTCTCTCTCTCTCTCTCTCTCTCTCTCTCTCCCTCTCTCTCTCTCTCTCTACCTCTCTCAATTCAATCCAATTCAAGGGCTTTATTGGCATGGGAAACATGTGTTAACATTGCCAAAGCAAGTGAGGTAGATAATATATAAAGTGAAAAACAACAAAAATTAACAGTAAACATTACACAGACAACAGTTTCAAAACAGTAAAGACATTACAAATGTCATATTATATATATATATATATATATATACAATGTACAAATAGTTAAAGGACACAAGATAAAATAAATAAGCATAAATATGGGTTGTATTTACAATGGTGTTTGTTCTTCACTGGTTGCCCTTTTCTCGTGGCAACAGGTCACAAATCTTGCTGCTGTGATGGCACACTGTGGAATTTCACCCAGTAGATATGGGAGTTTTTCAAAATTGGATTTGTTTTCGAATTCTTTGTGGATCTGTGTAATCTGGGGGAAATATGTCTCTCTAATATGGTCATCTCTCTCTCTCTCTCTCTCTCTCTCTCTCTCTCTCTCTCTCTCTCTCTCTCTACCTCTCTCTACCTCTCTACCTCTCTCTCTACCTCTCTCTCTCTCTCTACCTCTCTCTCTCTACCTCTCTCTCTCTCTCTCTCTCTCTCTCTCTCTCTCTCTCTCTCTACCTCTCTCTCTCTACCTCTCTCTCTCTCTCTCTCTCTCTACCTCTCTCTCTCTCTCTACCTCTCTCTACATCTCTCTCTCTCTCTCTACCTCTCTCTCTCTACCTCTCTCTCTCTACCTCTCTCTCTCTCTCCCTTCCCTTTCTCTCTCTCTCTCTACCTCTCTCTACATCTCTCTCTCTCTCTCTACATCTCTCTCTCTACCTCTCTCTCTCTCTACCTCTCTCTCCCTACCTCTCTGTCTCTACCTCTCTCTCTCTCTCTCTCTCTCTCGCTCTCTCTCTACCTCTCTCTCTCTACCTCTCTCTCTACCTCTCTCTCTCTACCTCTCTCTCTCTCTACCTCTCTCTACCCTCTCTCTACCTCTCTCTCTCTCTCCCTCTCTCTACCCTCTCTCTCTCTCTACCTCTCTCTACATCTCTCTCTCTCTCTCTCTACCTCTCTCTCTCTACCTCTCTCTCTCTCTCTCTCTCTCTCTCTCTCTCTCTCTCTCTCTCTCTCTCTCTCTCTCTACCTCTCTCTACATCTCTCTCTCTCTCTCTACCTCTCTCTCTCTACCTCTCTCTCTCTCTACCTCTCTCTCTCTCTACCTCTCTGTCTCTACCTCTCTCTCTCTCTCGCTCTCTCTCTACCTCTCTCTCTCTACCTCTCTCTCTCTCTCTCCCTCTCTCTCTCTCTCTCTCTCTACCTCTCTCTCTCTCTCTCTCCACCCCCCCTCTCTCTTAGCCTGCCTGACAGTTGACTAACACTGAGCCGAGTTAGTTCAATTATTGAGAGGCTTTCTAATGAGGGTTTGCCGCAGGGAAAATACACACATTATTAGGATGCTCGCAGGGGGAACTAATTACGTTTGGGAGGGATTGGAAACTAAATAGAGAAAAAAACAAAGAAAGAAAGAAAAACAAGGAAGATTTCCCATGTGTTTTTGGGATCGGCAACAGACACTGGTTTGTGGAGTTGTTTTTATTCAAACAAACTTCTATAAGAACAGGCCTATCCATTCCAGGGCCTTATAGTATTTACTTAAACGTAGCAAGTCATTTATATCCTTAGTGTTGATGCCAAGCATACCAGCCAGCCATACCAGCCATGCTAGCCATACCAGCCATACCAGCCATACCAGCCATACCAGCCATACCAGCCATGCTAGCCATACCAGCCATACCAGCCATACCAGCCATGCTAGCCATACCAGCCATACCAGCCATACCAGCCATGCTAGCCATACCAGCCATGCTAGCCATACCAGCCATACCAGGCATACCAGCCATGCTAGCCATACCAGCCATACCAGGCATACCAGCCATGCTAGCCATACCAGCCATGCTACCAGCCATGCTAGCCATACCAGCCCAGCCATGCTAGCCATACCAGCCATAGCCATACCAGCCATGCTAGCCATACCAGCCATGCTAGCCATACCAGCCATGCAGCCATACCAGCCCAGCCATACCAGCCATGCTACCAGCCATACCAGCCATGCTAGCCATACCAGCCATACCAGCCATACCAGCCCAGCCATGCCATACCAGCCATACCAGCCATGCTAGCCATACCAGCCATGCCAGCCATACCAGCCATGCTAGCCATACCAGCCATACCAGCCATGCTAGCCATACCAGCCATGCTAGCCATACCAGCCATACCAGCCATGCTAGCCATACCAGCCATGCTAGCCATAACAGCCATGCTAGCCATACCAGCCATACCAGCCATACCAGCCATGCTAGCCATACCAGCCATGCTAGCCATACCAGCCATACCAGCCATACCAGCCATGCTAGCCATACCAGCCATGCTAGCCATACCAGCCATACCAGCCATACTAGCCATACCAGCCATGCTAGCCATACCAGCCATACCAGCCATGCCATACCAGCCATGCTAGCCATACCAGCCATGCTAGCCATACCAGCCATGCTGATGTCCACTTTACTGGAAACACTCGCTGACATTCCAGGAAGAGAAAGGAACCAATTTCGCCATCATTCATGCCCCATCCATCCTCCAAATCATTACAGTGTGTGTGTGTGTGTGTGTATGTGTGTGATTCAACAAGCACAAACAGCCAGCAGCATTAAAAAGCAGCAGATTTCCTTAAATTAGACCATTAAACACAGTCATTATGTTTGAGCTACGTTTCCATGTCTACATCAATAAAACTAGGTGCGAGAGATCTGCTTTGTAATCAGGTCCAATTTAAATGTTAATGTTGTAGCGTAAGGTGCTCCCTCTCCGGTGAAAGAAACAACAAAAGCATGGTTTCATCCCTCTCTTCCCCCCTGACGGCCACACATTGGCCCAAATGGTCCATTTTACACTCGAAAAGGGGTTTGAGGTTCGACTCTCTCTGCTTCCCTGTGATTGACTGGTTTTAACCCTTTTCCAGAGTTCCCTTTTCGAGAATTTCTGTGAAATCAAACTGTCCACTTAGGAAGCAACACTGATTGACAATAAATTTCACATGCTGTTGTGCAAATGGAATAGACAACAGGTGGAAATTATAGGCAATTAGCAAGACACCCCCAATAAAGGAGTGGTTCTGCAGGTGGTGACCACAGACCACTTCTCAGTTCCTATGCTTCCAGGCTGATGTTTTGGTCACTTTTGAATGCTGGCGGTGCTTTCACTCTAGTGGTATCATGAGACGGAGTCTACAACCCACACAAGTGGCTCAGGTAGTGCAGCTCATCCAGGATGGCACATCAATGCGAACTGTGGCAAGAAGGTTTGCTGTGTCTGTCAGCGTAGTGTCCAGAGCATGGAGGCGCTACCAGGAGACAGGCCAGGACATCAGGAGACGTGGAGGAGGCCGTAGGAGGGCAACAACCCAGCAGCAGGACCGCTACCTCTGCCTTTGTGCAAGGAGGAGCAGGAGGAGCACTGCCAGAGCCCTGCAAAATGACCTCCAGCAGGCCACAAATGTGCATGTGTCTGCTCAAATGGTCAGAAACAGACTCCATGAGGGTGGTATGAGGGCCCAATGTCCACAGGTGGGGTTGTGCTTACAGCCCAACACCGTGCAGGACGTTTGGCATTTGCCAGAGAACACCAAGATTGGCAAATTCGCCACTGGCGTCCTGTGCTCTTCACAGATGAAAGCAGGTTCACACTGAGTACATGTGACAGTCTGGAGACGCGGTGGAGAACGTTCTGCTGCCTGCAACATTCTCCAGCATGACCGGTTTGGCGGTGGGTCAGTCATGGTGTGGGGTGGCATTTCTTTGGGGGGCCGCACAGCCCTACATGTGCTCGCCAGAGGTAGCCTGACTGCCATTAGGTACCGAGATGAGATCCTCAGACCCCTTGTGAGACCATATGCTGGTGAGGTTTGCCCTGGGTTCCTCCTAATGCAAGACAATGCTAGACCTCATGTGGATGGAGTGTGTCAGCAGTTCCTGCAAGAGGAAGGCATTGATGCTATGGACTGGCCCGCCCGTTCCCCAGACCTGAATCCAATTGAGCACATCTGGGACATCCACATGTCTCGCTCCATCCACCAACGCCACGTTGCACCACAGACTGTCCAGGAGTTGGCGGATGCTTTAGTCCAGGTCTGGGAGGAGATCCCTCAGGAGACCATCCGCCACCTCATCAGGAGCATGCCCAGGCGTTGTAGGGAGGTCATACAGGCACGTGGAGGCCACACACACTACTGAGCCTCATTTTTACTTGTTTTAAGGACATTACATCAAAGTTGGATCAGCCTGTAGTGTGGTTTTCCACTTTAATTTTGAGTGTGACTCCAAATCCAGACCTCCATGGGTTGATAAATTAGATTTCCATTGATCATTTTTGTGTGATTTTGTTGTCAGCACATTCAACTATGTAAAGAAAAAAGTATTTAATAAGAATATTTCATTCATTCAGATCTATGATGTGTTATTTTAGTGTTCCCTTTATTTTTTTGAGCAGTGTACATCAGTAGTACTGTAGTTGCAGAGAAACAAGTCAAACGGTCCCTTTGGAATCTCAGCTGAGCCGTGAGGTGGAGAATTATAGTATCAGGAAAGTAAAAACCAATAGGCTACAACGTTCTGCTACACATAGAAACACAACCAATAGTGTTTTGGTCATTAGTTATAGGTTGTTTTTAAGGAGATGTAAATGTGGCTCATTTGGCCAATATCTCTCGCTTTACTGATGGTGCTGGCTGAGCGGGTGGGCCCTAAAGGGTTACACACCCAATGCATACGGACGGCCGGTACATTTCTCAAGCGTCTAATAAATAAAAAATATCTTTCTGGTCACTTGTCTGTTGCCAGATTTTCCAAAGGGAGACCCTGTGTACTTACAGCAGCTGCAGAGAGACAAGCCCATCAAACAACCTCTTAGGAATCTCAGCTATCTTGTTCCCGTACAGGACCCTGTGGAGACACGTACATAGTGCAGACATTGTAGATTATCTCAACAAGGATGGATCAGTGTGTGTGCATGTGTGTGTGTGTGTGTGTGTGTGTGTGTGTGTGTGTGTGTGTGTGTGTGTGTGTGTGTGTGTGTGTGTGTGTGTGTGTGTGTGTGTGTGTGTGTGTGTGTGTGTGTGTGTGCCTGCGCCTGTAATTCTACATGTGTACTATCAGTTTCCCCCAGTACTCCCATTTCCAGCCTGACATTACATGACATGTACACTTATATTTCATGACATTCTGAGCAAATGAAGTCTCTTTCAGCCCGGTGCTGTTATTGGCGTCAGGCCTCCAGACACACAGTCTGTTTAGCAAATGGCTGCCTATTCTCTATATAGTGCACTCGTTTTGACCAGGACCCATAGTAGGGCACTTAGTGGGGACTAGGGTGCCATTTTGGATGCAGACCACAGACATAGGAAGATGAATCCCCTGTTCTGTCTGCTGATTGGCTATATTAATATGCAGAGGCTTGTGTGTCCGCTGCTGTCCGTCGGGCGGCGTCTTTGTCACATCACTACAGTGATTTAAAAGGATTCTTTTGTTAAGCTCCCACCGTCACATGACTATTTGTACAACGTTTAGCCTAACCACTGTGTTGTGCTGTTAGACACTGGGTTCTAATTTGCTTTGCCATGCTCCACCTGGCTGTCCTACCATCTTAGAGTCAGCTGTCATGGAGGAGCACCGTGCCACCACCACCAGACTCTAATTATCTCCCCGCCAGTGAGACTGAAGACGTCTTTATTTATTTCTACACTGTGTGTGTGTAAGTGTGTGTGCATGTGTGTGTGTGTGTGTGTGTGTGTGTGTGTGTGTGTGTGTGTGTGTGTGTGTGTGTGTGTGTGTGTGTGTGTGTGTGTGTGTGTGTGTGTGTGTGTGTGTGTGTGTGTGTGTGTGTGTGTGTGTGTGTGTATGTGTGTGTGTATGTGTGTATGTGTGTGTGAATGTGTGTATGTATGTGTGTATGTATGTGTGTGTGTATGTGTGTGTGTATGTGTGTATGTATGTGTGTGTGTATGTCTGTGTTATGATGCAGCAGCATATTCACTTACAGTGAAGTCAGGGAGCGTAAACCAGTGAAGGCGTCAGCAGCAATGTCAGAGACTTGATTCTTGCTCAGGTCACTGGAAGAACATTGGAGATAGAGAGAGAGAGAGCTAGAGCTAGAGATCACAGCAAAATCACAGAGCAATACTCAATCATGAAGTATCAAAGTCAAAGGAACTGAATAATATTAAGATAGACAACAGATGGAATGAAAGTAGTGAGGAAACCTAACAACAACAAAAAATAAAGAAATAAAAATGAAATCCCTTTTAGACAACTTCCAGGACAAAACGTTCCACTGTAATAGTGAAGGTGTAGACTTGGCAGTAGAAAACCTAAACAGTATATTTGACCTCTCAGCTTCCCCATCGAATCTAAAAATGTCAAGCAGACAACCTGAGAAAATGAACAACAATGGCAAATGGTTTGATGAAGTATGCAAAAACCTAAGAAAGAAATTGAGAAACCTATCCAACTAAAAACCAGAAAACATGAGCCTACTCCTTCAATATGGTGAATCACTAAAACAATACAGAAATACACAACGGAAAAAGATGGATCAGCACATCAGAAATCAGCTCAATGTAATTGAAGAATCCATATAATCGAACCATTTCTGGAAAATTGGAACAAACTAAACAAACAACAACATCAAGAGTTATCTATCAAAAATGGAGATGTGTGAATAAACCACTTCCCCAATCTTTTTGGCCCTATAACAAAGAGCAAACAGCAAAAATATATAAAGACTACCAGAACCCACTGGATTTTACAATTACATTTGATGAGCTACAGGATAAAATACAAACCCTCCAACCCCAAAATGCTGTGATGTTGATAATATCCTAAATACAATTATACAATACACAGATCACAAATTCCAAATAGCTATAAAACTATTTTACATAATCCTTAGCTCTGGCATCTTCCCCAATATTTGGAACCAAGGACTTATCACCCCAATCCACAAAAGTGGAGACACATTTTACCCTAATAATTACCATGGGAACAAATGGGATCCCTTAACGCTCCAATAACGTTAGCGGGATAGATTGAAATTGCAGCGCGCCAAATTCAAACTACAGAAATATAAATATTCAACATTCACGAATATATAAGTGTAATACATCAATACATCATACATCAAGTATCACAATTCAGAAAAGACAACCACCTAAAAGGAAGTGATGCCCACACATCCCACTACTCTCTTACAGAGAGATTAACCTAGAGAAGAGTCCCCTCAGACAGCTGGTTCTGGGGCTCTGTTCACAAACACAAAGAAACCCAACAGAGCCCCAGGATAGAAACACATGTAGACACAACTAAATTAAACTAAACTAAAGCAAAAAGATAACTACTTGACACACTGGAAGAATCAGCCAAAAAACAGAGCAAATTGGAATGCTATCTGGCCCTAAACAGAGAGTACACAGTTGGAGAATACCTGACCACTGTGACTGACCGAAATTAAGAAAATCATTGACTATAGACAGACTATGTACTTAGTGCTCATAGCCTTGCTATTGAGAGAGGCCGTCATAGGCAGACCTGGCTCTCGAGAGAAGACAGGCTATGTACCCACTGCCCACAAAATGAGGTGGAAACTGAGCTACACTTCCTAATCTCCCGCCAAATGTTTTACCACATTAGAGACACATATTTCCCACATGTTTTATTACGCGTCTTGTCTCGTGTATTGTTGTGCATTTGTTATTACGGGTCTCGCCCCGTGTATTGTTGTGCATTTTTTATTATGCGTCTTGCCCCGTGTATTGTTGTGCATTTTTTATTATGCTTCTCGCCCCGTGTATTGTTGTGCATTTTTTATTATGCGTCTCGCCCCGTGTATTGTTGTGCATTTTTTATTATGCGTCTCGCCCCGTGTATTGTTGTGCATTTTTTATTATGCGTCTCGCCCCGTGTATTGTTGTGCATTTTGTATTGTTGTGCATTTTTTATTACGGGTCTCGCCCCGTGTATTGTTGTGCATTTTTTATTATGCGTCTCGCCCCGTGTATTGTTGTGCATTTTGTATTGTTGTGCATTTTGTATTACGGGTCTCGCCCCGTGTATTGTTGTGCATTTTTTATTATGCGTCTCGCCCCGTGTATTGTTGTGCATTTTGTATTGTTGTGCATTTTTTATTACGGGTCTCGCCCCGTGTATTGTTGTGCATTTTGTATTGTTGTGCATTCTTTATTACGGGTCTCGCCCCGTGTATTGTTGTGCATTTTTTATTATGCGTCTCGCCCCGTGTATTGTTGTGCATTTCGTATTGTTGTGCATTTTTTATTACGGGTCTCGCCCCGTGTATTGTTGTACATTTTTTATTATGCGTCTCGCCCCGTGTATTGTTGTGCATTTGTTATTTCGGGTCTCGCCCCGTGTAGAGTATTGTGGGTCTCGTCCCATGTATTTATTATTGTTTTCCCTGTGTTTTTGTACACATGTGTCACGCCTTGGTCTTAGTATTTTGTGTTTCCTTTATTATTTGGTCAGGCCAGGGTGTGACATGGGTTTATGTTGTTGTATTTCGTTGTATTTTGTATTACTGGGATTGCGGCTGAGTAGGGGTGTTGTATGGGCTTGGCTGCCTGAGGCGGTTCTCAATCAGAGTCAGGTGATTCTCGTTGTCTCTGATTGGGAACCGTATTTAGGTAGCCTGGTTTCGCTTTGTATTTCGTGGGTGATTGTTCCTGTCTCTGTGTAGTTTCACCAGATAGGCTGTAATTAGGTTTCACTTTCCGTTTGTTGTTTTGTATTTTGTATCGTTATTTCACATGTCACTTTTTCTATTAAAGTCATGAGTAACTACCACGCTGCATTTCAGTCCGACTCTCTTTCGACAAACGAAGAACGCCGTTACAACATGTTTTCTTTGGGCTTCGTCTCCATGCCTTTTCATTTCATGTTGTGTATTTTGGGCGGAGTATTAAACCCCCCTATTACGAATTCCTGCGCCTGTCTCCAATCATTTATTCAACGTGACAGAATAACCCACCCTAAATGGAGACAGCGAGAATGTCCCGTCCAATGCCGACGCAACTGGGAAGCTGAAACTGGCCCGTCCACCGCCTCAGCTTCGGCAGCTGCAACTGGCCTTTCTGACACCGCTGCAACTGGTCCGTCTGACACCACCGCAACTTTGGCATATGCAACTGGCCCGTCAGATGCTGCAACTTCGCAGCTTCAACTGGCATGTCCGACGCTGACACAACTTCAGCAGCTGCAACTGGCATGTCCGACGCCGACACAACTTCAGCAGCTGCAACTGGCATGTCCGACACCGACACAACTTCAGCAGCTGCAACTAGCATGTTTTGTCGCCAACACAACTTCAGCAGCTGTAACTGGCATGTCCGACGCTGACACAACTTCAGCAGCTGCAACTAGCATGTCCGTCGCCGACACAACTTCAGCAGATGCAACTAGCATGTCCGACACCGACACAACTTCAGCAGCTGCAACTAGCATGTTTTGTCGCCGACACAACTTCAGCAGCTGCAACTGGCATGTCCGACGCCGACACAACTTCAGCAGCTGCAACTAGCATGTCCGACACCGACACAACTTCAGCAGCTGCAACTAGCATGTTTTGTCGCCGACACAACTTCAGCAGCTGCAACTGGCATGTCCGACGCCGACACAACTTCAGCAGCTGCAACTGGCATGTCCGACACCGACACAACTTCAGCAGCTGCAACTGGCCCGTCTGAGGACAAAGCAACTTTGGCAGCTGCAGCTGCAGCTGGCCCTGACCAAACCGTTTCATGTTCCTGTGGTCTGGTTCCTCTCTAGGTTTCTTCCTAGGTTTTGGCCTTTCTAGGGAGTTTTTCCTAGCCACAGTACTACTGCTCATTCCGTGCACCAGTTCCGGAGGTCTACGTCACCGGCATCTAGGCGTCACTGAACTGTCTCGTTACGCACACCTGATTCCTATTACCCTGATTAGTAATTGTATATGTGCCCTCAATTCACCATTGTCTGGTTGATTATTGTTCCCATCTACGTTGGTCTGTGAGTACCTGTGCTTTGTTATTTCGCCTTTGATGCTGAGTGTATTGTGCACTTGTTATTGTGCATTTGTTACGACAGGTCTCGCCCTGTGTATTTATGATTAGTTTAACCTCGCTCTTTTGTTTGGGTTATACATCCCAGTGTTTTTGTATATGTGTTTGTTCTGGACTTCGTCCCCTTGCTTTTCCAAGTCATGTTGTATATTTTGGGTGGAGTATTAAACCCATTTATTTCGAATTCCTGCGCATGTCTCCAATCATTTATACAACACAACATTGAATATATAACAGACTCACATCCTATTGAATTGAATATACACATAACACTCACATCCTTTTGAATTGAATATATAACAGACTCACATCCTATTGAATTGAATATAAAACAGACAGACTCAAATCCTATTGAATTGAATATAAAACAGACAGACTCAAATCCTATTGAATTGAATGTAAAACAGATAGACTCACATCCTATTGAATTGAATATATAACAGACTCACATCCTCTTGAGTTTCTTGTATGGAGAGAAGGCTCCAGCAGGGATGTTCTTAATCAGGTTCTGTTCCAGACGACTGATGGGGAGGTGGAAAGAGGGAGAGGAGGAGAGGAGGAGAGGGGGAGAGGAGGAGAGGAGGAGAGGGGGAGAGAAACATCAGTTTACTTCAGAGAGAAATACATTCTCAATTATCCTGGTCTTTCGGATAAATATACAGCATGACTCTGAAGGGAGAAAGTGTTTGTCTGAGTGTCTGTTCATGTCCATGGCCTCCTGCTCCTCTTCCACCTCCTTCTTAAATCAAATGTTATTAGTCACATACGCATATTTATCAGATGTTATTAGTCACATACGCATATTTATCAGATGTTATTAGTCACATACACATATTTATCAGATGTTATTAGTCACATACACATATTTATCAGATGTTATTAGTCACATACACATATTTATCAGATGTTATTAGTCACATACGCATATTTATCAGATGTTATTAGTCACATACGCATATTTATCAGATGTTATTAGTCACATACACATATTTATCAGATGTTATTAGTCACATACACATATTTATCAGATGTTATTAGTCACATACACATATTTATCAGATGTTATTAGTCACATACACATATTTATCAGTTTTTCACAATTCCTGACATTTAATCCTAGTAAAAATTCCCTGTCTTTGGTCAGTTAGGATCATCACTTTATTTTAAGAATGTGAAATGTCAGAATAATAGTAGAGAGAATTATTTATTTCATCATTCATTTATTTCAACACATTCCCAGTGGGTCAGAAGTTTACATACACTCAATTAGCATTTAGTAGCATTGCCTTTAAATTGTTTAACTTGGTCAAACATAACAACTTTGGAAGTATGCTTGGGGTCATTGTCCATTTGGAAGACCCATTTGCGATCAAGCTTTAACTTCCTGACTGATGTCTTGAGATGTTGCTTCAATATATGCAGATAATGTTCCTTCCTCATGAAGCCATCTATTTTGTGAAGTGCAGCAGTCCCTCCTGAAGCAAAGCACCCAAACAACATGATGCTGCCACCCCCGTGCTTCACAGTTGGGATGGTGTTCTTCGGTTTGCAAGCCTCCCCCTTTTTCCTCCAAACATAACGATGGTGATTATGGCCAAACTTCTATTTTTGTTTAATCAGACAAGAGGACATTTCTCCAGAAAGTACAATCTTTGTCTCCATGTGCAATTGCAAACCGTAGTCTTGCTTTTTTCTGATGGTTTTGGAGCAGTGGCTTCTTCCTTGCTGAGCGGCCTTTCAGGTTATGTCGACATAGGACTTGTTTTACTGTGGATATAGATACTTTTGTACTTGTTTCCTCCAGCATCTTCACAAGGTCCTTTGCGGTTGTTCTGGGATTGACATGCACTTTTCACACCAAAGCACGTTCATCTCTAGGAGACAGAACGCGTCTCCTTCCTGAGCGGTATGATGGCTGCGTGGTCACATGGTGTTTATACTTGCATACTATTGTTTGTACAGATAAATGTGGTACCTTCAGGCATTTGGAAATGGCTCCCAAGGATGAACCAGAATTGTGGAGGTCTACAATGTTTTTTCTGAGGTCTTGGCTGATTTCTTTTGATTTTCCAGTGATGTCAAGTAAAGAGGCATTGAGTTTGAAGGTAGGCATTGAAATACATCCACAGGTACACCTCCAATTGATGCAAATTATATCAATTAGCCTATCAGAAGCTTCTATAGCCATTACGTAATTTTCTGGAATTTTCCAAGCTGTTTCAAGGCACAGTCAACTCAGTGTATGTAAACTTCTGACCCACCGGAATTGTGATACAGTAAATTATTGTCACGTTGTTCTTAATAATGATGATGGTCGGACCAAGGCGCAGCGTATGTTGAGTTCCACATATTGTAATGAATAAAGTGAAACTTAAGCAAATACAAAACAATAAAGAATAAATGAACCGTGACGACAATGCAGTGCTAACAGGCAACTAAACATAAACAACATCCCATCAGGTGGAAAAGAATGCTACTTAAGTATGATCCCCAATTAGAGACAACGATAACCAGAGGCCTCTAATTGGGAATCATACACAAACCCCAACATAGAAAATGAAACCTAGAACCCCACATAGAAATGATAAACTAGACTAAAACCTCTAGTCACGCCCTGACCTACTCTACCATAGAAAATACAGGTTTTCTATGGTCAGGACATGACAATTATAAGTGAAATAATCTGTCTATAAACAATTATTGGAAAAATGACTTGTGTCATGCACAAAGTAGATGTCCTAACCACCAAAATAATAGTTTGTTAACAAGAAATTTGTGGAGCAGTTGAAAAATGTGTTTTAATGGCTCCAACCAAAGTGTAAGTAAACTTCCGACTTCAACTGTATATTAGGACGAGCAATGTCAGAGTGGCATTGACTAAAATACAGTAGAATAGAATACAGTATATACATATGAGATGAGTAAAGCAGTACGTGCACATTATTAAAGTGACTAGTGTTCCATTATTAAAATGACCAGTGATTCCATGTCAATGTACATGGGGCAGCAGCCTCTAAGGTGCAGGGTTGAGTAGCTGGGTGGTAGCTGGCAAGTGATGGCTATTGTACAGTCTGATGGCCTTGAGATAAAAGCTATCTTTCAGGCTCTCGGTCCCAGCTTTGATGCACCTGTACTGATCTTGCCTTCTGGATGATAGCGGGGTGAACAAGCCGTGGCTCTCGTGGATGTTGTCCTTGATTATATTTTTTGCCTTCCTATGACATTGGTGCTGTAGGTGTCCTGGAGTTTTCTGAGGGTCTTAGGGGCAAGCACAATTTCTTAAGCCTCCTGAGGTTGAAGAGGTGCTGATGCGCTTTCTTCACCACACTCTCTGTGTGGGTGGACCATTTCAGATCGTCACAGATGTGTACGCCGAGGAACTTGAAGCTTCCACCTTCCCTACTGCGGTCCTGTCAATATGGATAGGGGCGATGTGGATAGCTTTTTCATTTTGTTGAGGGAGAGGTGATTTTCCTGACACCGCTCCCCCAGGGCCCTCACCTCCTCCCTATACGCTATGGGTGAACAGGGAGTACAGGAGGGGGCTGAGCACGCATCCTTGTAGCGCCCCAGTGTTGAGGATCAGTGAAGTGAAGGTATTGTTTCCTACCTTCATCACCTGGGGGCGGCCCGTCAGGAAGTCCAGGACCCAGTTGCACATGGCAGGGTTCAGACCCAGGGCCCAAAGCTTAATGATAAGCTTGAAGGGTATTATGGTGTTGAAGGCTGAGCTGTAGTCAATGAATAGCATTCTGACATAGGTATTCCTCTTGTCCAGGTGGGATAGGGCAGTGTGCAGTGCAATGGTGATTCCATCGTCTGTGGATCTATTGGGACAGTTAGCAAATTTAAGTGGGTGTAGGGTGTGATCGTTAACTAGTCTCTCAAAGCACTTCATGACAACCGAAGTGAGTGCTACAGGGCGATAGTCATTTAGTACAAGTTACCTTTGCTTTCTTGGGTACAGGAACAATGGTGGACATCTTGAAGCAAGTGGGGACAGCAGACTGGGATACGGAGAGATTGAATATGTCCGTAAACACACCAGCCAGCTGGTCTGTGCATGCTCTGAGGAGAGGATGTGGCTAGGGATGCCGTCTGGGCCAGCAGCCTTGCGAGGGTTAACACGTTTAAATGTCTTACTCACGTCGGCCTTGGAGAACGAAAGCCCACAGTCCTTGGGAGTGGGCCACGTCAGTGGCACTATGTTATCCTCAAAACGGACGAAGAAGGTATTTACCTTCGATGTCTGTGACGTGGCTAGTTTTCCCTTTGAACCCGTGATTGTCTGTAGACCCTGCCACATACGTCTCCTGTCTGAACCATTGTACTGAAGCTTTGCCTGTTTAATTGCCGTATGGAGGGAATAAGTACACTGTTTGTATTCAACCATATTTACAGTCATCTTGCCATGATTAAATGTGGTGGTTTGCGCTTTTCGTTTTGCGCAAATGCTTCCATCTGTCCACGGTTTCTGGTTTGGGTAGGTTTTAATAGTCACAGTGAGACCTGGCCCAGTGGGCGGTGTTGTCTGGGAGATGGAGGATGGAAATGGGCTGCTGTGCTTTGTGTCTGTAGTGGTATCTGGGGAGGGTAGTGCAAGGCCACTCAGTACTTCAGCCACAGAGCTACTGGGCAAGGGTCACCCCCGCCACGATATCGCCTAGTCCCACCCCTCTGTCCCCCGTGCCTGTCCCCTTCGCTACCTGCTGCAGCCCCCCACTCCCCCGCCACGATATCTCCTAGTCCCACCCCTCTGTCCCCGTGCCTGTCCCATTCGCTACCTGCTGCAGCCCCCCAATCCCCCGCCACGATATCTCCTAGTCCCATCCCTCTGTCCCCAGTGCCTGTCCCCTTCGCTATCTGCAGCTGCAGATATCTCCCCCACCCCTCTGTCCCCCGTGCCTGTCCCATTCGCTACCTGCTGCAGCCCCACTCCCCCGCCACGATATCTCCTAGTCCCACCCCTCTTTCCCCTGTGCCTGTCCCCTTCGCTACCTGCTGCAGCCCCTCAGTCCTCCTCTTTACTCCCCCAAATCTCTCAATCCCACCCTCTGTCCCCCTACCTCACTACACCACCATCTATCTGAGTCTACTCTGCAGTAGGGTTGTGATGAAACCAGTATTGCAATATGTTATCCATGACAAAAATGAAAACAGGAAGCAGACCAAACTATTCGGTCCTTTAAAAACCTGCAGTAAGTAAAGTATTGTGTGAAATAGCTTGGAAAATAAAGACGTGACTCTGGATGACAACATAATGATGTTTGTTTCAAACATTAGAGCTGTTTTCCTAAAGAAGTGAAACCCTCATTGTGTTTTGTTTCCTTGCCACGATACTAAGGGGTATCGCGATACTGTTATGGTTCTGGCCCTTCTCTGGAGGCATGTGTGTGTCTGTTAATGGCTCCTAGGAAGGGAATGACGCTAAAGGAAGATAATGATTGCATATAAAGTGCGTTCGAAAATGATAATAATGACAATGCGATAACAGGTTTGACATTTTTTTAACCAAATGTTTTAAATATGAAAAACAGAAACACCCTATTTACATAATTATTCAGACCCTTTGCTATGAGACTCAACATTTTGCTCAGGTGCATCCTGTTTCCATTGATCATCCTTGAGATGTTTCTACAACCTGATTGGAGTCCACCTGTGGTAAATTCAATTGACTGCACATATTTGGAAAGGCACACACCTGGCACACACAGTGCATGTCAGAGCAAAAACCAAGCCATGAGGTGGAAGGAATTGTCTATAGAGCTCCGAAACAGGATTGTGTCGAGGCACAGATCTGGGAAGTGTGCCAAAAAATGTCTGCAGCATTTAAGGTCCCCAAGAACACAGTCGCCTTCATCATTCTTAAATGGAAGTTTAGAACCACCATGACTCTTCCTAGTGTTCGTCGTCCAGCCAAACTGAGCAATCGGGGGAGAAGGGCCTTGGTCAGGGCCAAGAACTCGAGTTCCTTTGTGGAGATGGGAGAAACTTCCAGAAAGACAACCATCTCTGCAGCACTCCACCAATCAGGCCTTTATGGTAGACTGGCCAGACGGAAGCCACTCCTCAGTAAAAGATACATGACGGCGCAGTTAGAGTTTGCCAAAAGGCCCATAAAGGACTCAGACCATGAGAAACAAGATTCTCTGGTCTGATGAAACCAAGATTGAACTCTTTGGCCTGAATGCCAAGCGTCACGTCTGGAGGAAACCGGGCAACATCCCTACGGTGAAGCATGGTGGTGGCACCATCATGCTGTGGGGATGGTTTTAGTGGCAATGACTGGGAGACTAGTCAGGATCGAGTGAAAGATGAACGGAGCAAAGTACAGAGAGACCCTTGATGAAAACCAGTTCCAGAATGCTCAGGACCTCAGACTGGGGCGAAGGTTCACCTTCCAACAGGATAATGACCCTAAGCACATAGCCAAAACAGCACAGGAGTGGCTTCGTGACAAGTCTCTGAATGTCCTTGAGCGGCCCAGCCAGAGCCCGGACTTGAACCCGAATGAACATCTCTGGAGAGAATTGAAAATAGCTGTGCATTGACGCTCCCCATCCAACCTGACAGAGCTTGAGAGGATCTGCAGAGAAGAATGGGAGAAACCATCAAGCTTGTAGCTTCATAGAAGACTCAAGGCTGTCATCGCTGCCAAAGGTGCTTCAACAAAGTACTGAGTAAAGGGTCTGAATACCTATGTTAAATTACATTTTATTTTTTATGATTTTTTCCCAAAAACTGTTTTTGCTTCGTCATTCTGGGGTATTGTGTGTTAATTGATGAGAAAAAAAACTATTTAATCAATTTTAGAATAAGGCTGTAACGTAACTAAATGTGGAAAAAGTCAAGGGGGTTTGAGTACTTTCAGAATGCACTGAGTATACAACATATTTGACTGACCAGACTGACTAGGTGAAAGCTGTGATCCCTTGTTAAATCCACTTCAATCAGTGTACTGTAGATGAAGGAGAGGAGACAGGTTAAAGACGTTTCTTTAAGCCTTGAGAAAATTGAGACATGGATTGTGTTTGTGTGCCAATGACGAGGGTGCATATTAAGATACAAGATTTAAGTGTCTTTGAATGGGGTATGGTAGTTGGTGCCAGGCACACCTGTTTGTGTCGAGAATTGCAATGCTGTTTTTCACACTCAACAGTTTCCCGTGTGTTTTAAGAATGGTTCACCACCCAAAGGTTATCCAGCCAACTTGACACAACTGTAGGAAGCATTATAGTCAACATGGGTCAGCATCCCTGTGGAACGCTTTTGACACCTTGTAAATTCAATGCCCCAACGAATTGAGGCTGTTCTGAGGCCAAAGGGGGTACAACTCAATATTAGGAAGGTGTTCCTAATGTTTGGTATACTCAGTGTATATTTAGGCAGGAACAGGGAAAACTTATACGGAGACGTATACAACACAGACTCTGCTCCAAGGGATCTATTTCCTCTGATTCCTAAACTACAGATTGAGTGGATGTTGTTTTGGCTGTTGTTCCTGAGCAGTGGGTGTAACAGTAATTCCAACCTGGCAGAGGAACGTGAAAACAATTCTTAGAGAAATGACTATCGGACCCTAGCAAAGTCCTGACAATACATCATTTCATTAGTGGTATATCATTTCTGGCTATAGAAAGCGCTGTAGTAATGTATCCTACCTTCCTTCCTTAACATATCCATTTGTTATTCAAAGGTCATACACTATTGGCACAACAACAGCGGTGTAGAAACGGTACATATCAGAGCAATTACCCACCTGTCCTTTAGCGCAAACAAGAGCAGGAGCGATCGATATGTATATCAAATATCCTGACTGAGAAGATATGGACGCGCTCCAAAGTAGAGCGGAAATCCAATCAGCCTGGGGCACGAGGCAGCAGACAAACACGCCGCACAGCCACACACACACACACACACACACACACACACACACACACACACACACACACACACACACACACACACACACACACACACACACACACACACACACACACACACACACACACACACACACACACACACACACAAATACCCCCCCAACCCCCCAAACAAGGGTGGTTGGGTCCTAGAAAAGCTGCACATTATCTCAGTAAGTCAAGCCACTAACAAGGCCCCATGGGGTGCAGAGAAATGTCTGAGCCACCTAGCTGAGACTGATCTCTGAGATGGGGCAGGCAGAGGAACCGCAGATCCATAGGTGAGGAGTCCACCTGTGTGTCAGTCAGCCACTCAGCCAGCCAGTCAGTCAGCCAGCCAGTCAGTTAGCCAGTCAGTTAGTCAGTTAGCCAGTCAGCCAGTCAGTCAGCCAGCCAGCCAGCCAGCCAGCCAGCCAGCTAGTCAGTTAGCCAGTTAGCCAGTCAGTCAGCCAGCCAGCCAGCCAGCAGCCCAGAGGATAGGAGATGATGTTTATGTCTCAGCACAGAGTAGCGACAGACACCAGGCACCTGGACCAGCAGTAATGAGCCTGTTAACTGATGGAGCTAATGGGGTTTGTTCCATTACAGGAGCAGGTAGGTAATAAACACACAGGACGGTTTGTACAAAAACAAAAAGACCTGTGTGTTTTGTACAAAAACAGGATGTTTCCGTATGAACTACACAACGTTCTGAGTGTACCAATAATGAAGACAACGGGTGATATACATGAATAAAAGTAGTGATTGTTAAAAGGCATTGTGGAGTAAAGTTAGTCTACTTACATCTCTACGATGCCCTCTGGTAGGTTGGCAGGGATCTCCGACAGGCCCTTGCGGCGACAGTCCACAATGTTGTTGTTGCAGGTGCAAGAGGCCGGACACACTGATGCTTGGGGAATACAGGTATGAGGCTTCACCTGAGCTGGGCCTGAGGAAGAGAGAGAGGGTGATAGAGAGAAAGAGGAAGACAGGGAGATCGAGAGAGAGAGAGAGAGAGAGAGAGAGAGAGAGAGAGAGAGAGAGAGAGAGAGAGGGCGATAGAGAGGGAGAGACAGAGAGACAGAGAGACAGAGAGAGAGAGAGAGAGAGAGAGAGAGAGAGAGAGATAGGGAGGGAGAGAGAGAGAGAGAGAGAGAGAGAGAGAGAGAGAGAGAGAGAGAGAGAGAGAGAGAGAGAGAGAGAGAGAGAGAGAGAGAGGAGCAGAGAGAGAGAGGGAGAAAGAGGGAGAGAGAGAGGAGAGAGAGAGAGAGAGAGAGAGAGAGAGAGAGAGAGAGGGAGAGAGAGAGACAGAGAGAGAGAGGGCGATAGAGAGGAGAGACGGAAAGACAGAGACAGAGAGAGAGAGCGAGAGAGAGAGAGAGAGAGAGAGAGAGAGAGAGAGAGAGAGAGAGAGAGAGAGAGAGAGAGAGAGAGAGGGCGATAGAGAGGGAGAGACAGAGAGACAGAGAGAGAGAGAGAGAGAGAGAGAGAGGAGAGAGAGAGCGAGAGAGAGAGAGGGAGCGAGAGAGAGAGAGAGAGAGAGAGAGGGAGAGAGGGAGGAGAGAGAGAGAGAGAGAGAGAGGGAGAGAGAGAGAGAGAGAGAGAGAGAGAGAGAGAGAGAGAGAGAGAGAGAGAGAGAGAGAGAGAGAGAGAGAGAGAGAGAGAGAGAGAGAGAGAGAGAGAGAGAGAGAGAGGGGGCGATAGAGAGGGAGAGACAGAGAGACAGAGAGAGAGAGAGAGAGAGAGAGAGAGAGGGAGAGTGAGAGAGAGGGAGCAGAGAGAGAGAGAGAGGAGAGAGAGAGGGAGAGAGAGGGAGAGAGAGGAGAGAGAGAGAGAGAGAGAGAGAGAGAGAGAGAGAGAGAGAGAGAGAGAGAGAGGGAGAGGGAGAGAGAGAGAGAGAGAGAGAGCGAGAGAGAGAGAGAGGGAGTAAGAGAGAGAAGGAGAAAGAGAGAGAGAGAGAGAGAGAGAGAGAGAGAGAGAGAGAGTGTATATTTAAGGGGCTTTATTGTCATGGGAAACATATGTTTACATTGCCAAAGGAAGTGGAATAGATAATAAACAAAAGTTAAATAAACAATCAAAATTAACAGCAAACATGACGCTCACACAGTTCCAAAAGAATAGAGACATTTCAAATGTCATATTATGTCTATATACAGTGTTGTAATGATGTGCAAATAGTTAAAGTACAAAAAGGAAACTAAAACATAAATATAGGTTGTATTGACAATGTTGTTTGTTCTTCACTGGTTGCACTTTTCTTGTGGCAACAGGTCACAAATCTTACTGCTGTGATGGCACACTGTGGTATTTCACCCAGTAGATATGGGCGTTTATCAAAATTGGATTTGTTTTTGAATGCTTTGTGGGTCTGTGTAATCTGTGGGAAATATGTGTCTCTAATGTGGTCATACATTTGGCAGGAGGTTAGGAAGTGCAGCTCAGTTTCCACCTCGTTTTGTGGGCAGTGAGCACATAGCCTGTCTTCTCTTGAGAGCAATGTCTGCCTTCGGCAGCCTTTCTCAATAGCAAGAGTCTATACACTCAAAGATTTCCTTAATGTTGGGTCAGTCACAGTGATCAGGTATTCTGCCACAGAGTACTCTCTTTTTGGGGCCAAATAGCATTCTAGTTTGCTCTGTTTTTATTTGTAATGTGTCAAGTAATTATCTTATCTGTTTTCTCATGATTTGGTTGGGTCTAATTGTGTTGCTGTCCTGGGGCTCTGTGGGTTGTGTTTGTGTTTGTGAACAAAGCCCCAGGACCAGCTTGCTTAGGGGACTCTTCTCCAGGTTCATATCTCTGTTGGTGATGGCTTTGTTATGGAAGGTTTGGGAATTGCTTCATTTTAGGTGGTTGAAGAATTTAACGTCTCTTTTCTGGATTTGGATAATTAGCGCGTATACCCAATAATTCTGCTCTGCATGCATTATTTGGTGTTTTATGTTGTACACTTACAAAAGTTCCACAAGAATAGAGACCTTTTAAATGTCATGTTATGGCTATATACAGCATTGTAACAATGTGCAAATATTTACTCTCTCTCCTCTCTCTCTCTCTCTCTCTCTCTCTCTCATGTGTTATTGTCTTTATTTGCAGGTCAATTAAGGGGCTGACTCTAAGGCGGACAACAGTATTTCTGCTGCGTCTGCCTGCTGGAGATTCCTCGGCTGATTTATGGCTGCAGGGAGGGGGTGGGAGGTGTTCATTAAGCCCAAAAGTGAAAACATTTACCAATTATATCCTGGAGTAAATTAAACAAGAACACCAAACTATTCTACTGATTCAGTGGCTTTTCAATCTGAGCCATGAAAGAATGTGTTCATCTGGAGATAACATGGGTAGGTACATTGTTTAGTGTTTGTAGTACAGTGTGTTGTCATTGGGATTTAGTGTACCTGTACATGTGAAGTCTTTCTTCTGGACGTCAGGGATGTTGAGGCCCCTCATGTTGGCAGGCGCCATGCACTGGGTGAAAGGGGCCAAGCCCCGCCTCTGCCGCAGCCAGTCAGACAGCCAGGACAGGTGGCAGTCGCAGTGCAGATTGTTAGAATGTAGACGTCTGCAGAGGGAGGAGGGGATAGTGAGGGAACAGCAGTAGTCAGTGCGTGTTGTTGGCTGCAGAGGGAGGGAGGAGAGAAATAGATCAGCCACAGTGTTCAGTGCCACAGTAGATGGCCAGTGACATACCATGTATGAGAAAAATGACCAAATCCAAGGCTGAGAAGAATAATCCACTCACTGAAATATATGTCCACAAATTGTAAAGACCTTCTATGGTTCCTCATGTCTAAGGCTACTTAGCAGATGGAACGGTGTTAGGAGTCCTCATTCACTCATGGCAGCAGAGCTGTGTTTATGACTCTGTGACTCCTCTGTCCTTGACAGAGCTGTGGTTGTCATAACCAAGACCAAATACACGCTACTAATATGTATCTGTATCTAACATGTGTCTGTATCTAATATGTATCTGTATGTAATATGTATCTGTATCTAATATGTGTCTGTATCTAATATGTATCTGTATCTAATATGTGTCTGTATCTAACATGTGTCTGTATCTAATATGTATCTGTATCTAATATGTGTCTGTATCTAATATGTGTCTGTATCTAATATGTATCTGTATCTAATATGTATCTGTATCTAATATGTGTCTGTATCTAATATGTGTCTGTATCTAATATGTGTCTGTATCTAATATGTGTCTGTATCTAATATGTGTCTGTATCTAATATGTATCTGTATCTAATATGTGTCTGTATCTAATATGTGTCTGTATCTGTATCTATCTAATATGTGTCTGTATCTAATATGTTTCTGTATCTAATATGTGTCTGTATCTAATATGTATCTGTATCTAATATGTATCTGTATCTAATATGTATCTGTATCTAATATGTTTCTGTATCTAATATGTATCTGTATCTAATATGTATCTGTATCTAATATGTATCTGTATCTAATATGTTTCTGTATCTAATATGTATCTGTATCTAATATGTATCTGTATCTAATATGTTTCTGTATCTAATATGTATCCTTCTGCAGATGCAAGAATGGTCTCTCTCTCTTGGCCAACACCTTCTTTTCCTCAAGTTCTCCCTCCCTCAAAGAAGAGGACAGGACACGATACACTGGGGCTAAATCCCTATCTCACAACAGCCATTACGGGACCGACGGGGCGAGAGGAGAGGAGCTGAGAGGAGAGGAAACAGAGGGAGGGAGGGGGGAGAAAAAGTAATGTCAGCAAATAAAACAGGCTCTATACCCTTTACAAAAAGTCTGCAAATGAAATAGGGGTGTGATCCGGTTAGGGGACAGGAATTGCTCATTGAGGATAGCAGCGTGGGCTGTAGTTTTAATGGAGCTCTTCCCATTATAAATCCAGTTTATAGCCTCCCGTTGTTCCGGATGAATTACACACCAGTGGGATCAGAGAGATGGACGGATGTAGGGGATGAGCTCCACACTGAGATGGAGCAGAGGGCTCATACACCACCACTCTGTGGTCAGATGTGTGTGCATGCTTATGTGTGTGTGTACATGTGTGTGTGTTTGTGTGTGTGTGTGTGTGAGGTGAGGTGAGCTAGGTGCACATGTTCATCCTCAGAGCCTGCACAAAAAGGCAACTCATCTCATCCAGTGATCCACACACACTGTGAAAACGACTGGCTACCCCTTAAGCAGTAGGAGGCCTCACACTCTATTTGTCTGGGGTGATTGAATGGCAAAGCACCATGGGGTGATATCATTTGATCTAATTGAATGGCTGCTGGACAAAGCTCGTAAAGAGAGCGTTGGGGTAGAGAAACAGAGAGAGAAATAGAGAGAGAGGCAGAGATAGAGAGAGGATGCAGAGCACGAGAGAGAGAGAGAGAGAGAGAGAGAGAGAGAGAGAGAGAGAGAGAGAGAGAGAGAGAGAGAGAGAGAGAGAGAGAGAGAGAGAGAGATAGAGAGAGGGTGCAGAGCTAGGTAATCCAAGCTATTTCATTAGAAACCCGGAGTCATCCACCTTCCATCCCATCACTACATCGCCCCATCCCTGCTAAATGGATTACAGACATTTCTAAACATTTGATTTAATAAGTTGTTTTTACGAGCAGCAAATTCAATACAGAGATCTCAGGGATATTAGAGCCAGAAAATTCAATACAAAGGAACTGGGAGAAAGAGGAGTAGGGGGGAGTAGAGGGAGCCTCCGATAATTCAATACTGGCTAGGGAGCAGCAGGCTGGCCATCACAGCATCAGCAAATTCAATCCTGGGGAGGCGAGGAGGCGGAGAGGGGATGGGGAGGAGGAGGTGAGGGGGCTGGGGCTAAGCCTGTCTGAGGGGACTGATGGATGGAAGGCTTTCCAGAGCAGACTGCCGAGCCGGGGAGCATATAGCGTAGTCCGAATGCAGGGGGAGTGGACAGCTCCTGGCCTGCAGACCTCAGACCTCAGGACCCAGAGGAGTACCGGCAGCAGGCAGGAAAAGAGCTGATGACTGGGGTTCTGGGGGCGAGGACACTGCAGGGTCACTGTGACCCCTGAAACACTGTGGTTCTGAGATGAGCCCCGGGTGTCAAGGTCAGTCTGTCTATCTGTCTATATGTATGCATCCCCAGACCCAGGCCCAACCAGATCAGACCTGTGTCTACTGTTGTCACTGGATCGTTGAGCAGTGAAACACTCAGATCACATGGTCATAAGAACCCCAGAGCCCACTGCTAATACACAAGGTCAGCCACAGAATGGAAACATCCTGTGAGGTTGAACACTGTGGAATGATTTGAATTGATTGTGGTCGTGGAGACAGTGTAAGTGGAGTGGGTACAGTAATGCACCGGTCACAGAGGACAGAGACAAAGACAATACCTGCTTAAAAAAACAGCATAGACCAGCATAAATTTCAAGCTGGTCCACGCTGGTCTATGCTGGTCAGTGCTGGTCAAGCTGGTTAGTGATAGTCGGATGCTGGTCAAAATGGTCTGACCAGCAGGGTCTAGCTGGTTATGCTGGCACACCAACCTTCCATGTGTTTTCCCTACTGACCAGCCTTTTCTGTTTTTGGTGGTGACCAGCATTCACTGTGTTTTTGGTGGTGACCAGCCTTTTCTGTTTATGGTGGTGACCAGCATTCTCTGTGTTTTTGGTGGTGATCGGCATTGTCTGTGTTTTTGGTGGTGATCAGCATTCTCTGTGTTTTTGGTGGTGATCAGCATTCTCTGTGTTTTTGGTGGTGATCAGCATTCTCTGTGTTTTTGGTGGTGATCAGCATTCTCTGTGTTTTTGGTGGTGATCAGCATTCTCTGTGTTTTTGGTGGTGATCAGCATTCTCTGTGTTTTTGGTGGTGATCAGCATTCTCTGTGTTTTTGGTGGTGACCAGCCTATGCTGTGTTTTTGTTGGTGACCAGCCTTCGCTCTGCTTTTGGACACTGGTGACACTCGTTCTAACCCTGATAGTCATTCTGAATGCAGATTGTGGGTGCATTGTAGATCAGATTCTTTCACATTTTAAACATCATTGAAATGTACTGCTAAAACATATCTGCCACGTGTGAAAATGTCAATGTTTTTTGGCTGTCAAAATTGAACAAACAAAATGATTGTAAAAAGAGGAAGTATTAGCTTTGCAAGCCAGCATAAAATGACTTGCTGCTTGTTTTGCAGGTGGCCAGGATATTCTGGTGACCAGCATATGTGTCCAAAACACAGCGAAGGATGGTCACCAGAAAAATCACAGCGAAGGTTGGTCACCAGAAAAATCACAGCGAAGGTTGGTCACCAGAAAAATCACAGCGAAGGATGGTCACCAGAAAAATCACAGCGAAGGATGGTCACCAGAAAAATCACAGCGAAGGTTGGTCACCAGAAAAATCACAGCGAAGGATGGTCACCAGAAAAATCACAGCGAAGGTTGGTCACCAGAAAAATCACAGCGAAGGATGGTCACCAGAAAAATCACAGCGAAGGTTGGTCACCAGAAAAATCACAGCGAAGGTTGGTCACCAGAAAAATCACAGCGAAGGTTGGTCACCAGAAAAATCACAGCGAAGGATGGTCACCAGAAAAATCACAGCGAAGGTTGGTCACCAGAAAAATCACAGCGAAGGATGGTCATCAGAAAAATCACAGCGAAGGTTGGTCACCAGAAAAATCACAGCGAAGGTTGGTCAACGGCGAAAAGAAGGCTGGTCACCAGCAAAGAAATAAATTAAGGCAGGTCACCAGCAAAAACACAGCCAAGGCTGGTCACCAGCAAAAACACAACGAAGGATGGTCACCAGCAAAAACACAACGAAGGATGGTCACCAGCAAAAACACAACGAAGGCTGGTCACCAGCAAAAACCCAATGAAGGCTGGTCACCAGGGAAAACACAATGAAGTCTGGTCACCAGCAAAAACCCAATGAAGGTTGGTCACCAGCCAGTGCTGGTCTTCACAATTTTTTTCAGCAGGAGCTTCAGGCTGGAACTCCAGTGAGCTGGCATTCCATTGCCCTGGCGACCGGAGAGGCCCACCCACCCTCATCAGAGAACAAGGGTTGCCAGGGTTTGTTGACAACAACGACAACAGTGTGTGTGTGTGTGTGTGTGTGTGTGTGTGTGTGTGTGTGTGTGTGTGTGTGTGTGTGTGTGTGTGTGTGTGTGTGTGTGTGTGTGTGTGTGTGTGTGTGTGTATACATGGTGTAAGAAGGAGCATCATGTTGTTTTTGGAGGAAGTCAGAGCTCTTGAATTTGTAACTTGTGGCGGTAATTGGTCCGTAATGATTATAAGCATGAAACAAAGGAGAGGTAACCACTCATTAAGGAGATGGATCCTGTTTCTACTCAGCTCCTTGGTGGCATTTCACAATGGTTGACTCATATAATCCTCATATACTCACAGAGTCCGCAGCTTGGGCATGTGGTTGAAGCTAGACAGAGGGATGAGCGTGATGTTGTTGTTGTTGAGGGTGCTGCAAAAGAAAAGAACAATTGCCACAATACACAAATAACCTAATTTCACAAGTAGAAAAAGTATGTTTCTCATGTAGAAAAATAGAAAAAGAACCTTGAGATAAAGCAGAGGACTAAGAAAGAAACACAGTGATTGAAAGACAAAAAAACACAAGTAATGGACAATGAGCCTATCTATCTATCTATCTATCTATCTATCTATCTATCTATCTATCTATCTATCTATCTATCTATCTATCTATCTATCTATCTATCTATCTATCTATCTATCTATCTATCTATCTATCTATCTATCTATCTATCTGCTCTGCAGTGAGTAGTGGGTCATATGATGCTTCAGGTGCTGGTGTGTGTCAATAAAATTGTGTAATAAGCTTTAGTAAATCAATACTATTATCAACAGCAGTATAGGGAGAGAGAGAGAGAGAGAGAGAGAGAGAGAGAGAGAGAGAGAGAGAGAGAGAGAGAGAGAGAGAGAGAGAGAGAGAGAGAGAGAGAGAGAGAGAGAGAGCAGTAATTGTAGACGGCAGTCATCTTCCCTTCCTCTCTGTCCAGCAACAGTAACTGTGATTAGTGCATACTTAGCAGACTTAATCTTGTAATATAGCCATCCCACCCCTCTGTCACTACCTCACCCCCTCCACCTCCTTCCACCTCCCCCATCCCCTCTGCACCACCTTCTCCGGGAAGGCCAAATGTGTGCCTGTTATTTCTCAATTTGGGACTTTAATGGTTCCCTCTCTGTTCGGTAGTTAGAAACATAATGTGATGAATCCTGTCGGCAAGACGACGGAGAAAGTGGAGTGGAGCAGAGGGTCGTTTTCCAGAGTTTTACTGTGTTCAGGGGTCCGACTGTACTATTATGGATAATGAGTGGTTTAGGGGAGACTAGAGATGGTGCTGATCGCAGCAGATCTTCAATATGGAATTTACGGACTGACCCGCTGGTTTTACAGTTCATGCATGTTTAGGAAAGTGGTGGGAGTGCCAGACAGGGGCCACTGGTGTGACGCCATGTATGAACTCTCCCTGTAACAGGCTAATTCAAACTGAATAGCCCCATAAAGGAGAGAGGAGGAAGATGGACATGACCACAACGCAGCGTGGTTTAATATATCTGTGATTGGACTTAATTCAAACAGTGGAAAATCCCCATCTAGGCAACAGCAATGCTCGCTAAATAAGTAGGACTGCATGAAAAAAAGGGAAAAATTCCATAAAATAAAACATACTTGTGGAATTCTAAATTATGTTTTAATATTTATATTGGAAGCAATCAGCAGTGGGAACAATTTTCTAAGAACGAGTGGGGAAAATGCAACAAAATGGCACAAAAAATTATTGTCACTCCACAATTATATGATATACACCGTTGTCAGTGCTGACCAAATCGGCAGTTCTAGTGAGGAGAGTAACTCTACCACTATTGTCAAGGACACTGTGGCTCTGTGGCAACGCGCTGCTAAAACCCTGTAACATTGAGACTAATGGGGCAACAACCTGGTAAAACCCTGTAATACTGGGACTAAGGGGGCAACGCCCTGGTAAAACACTGTAATACAGGGACTAAGGGGGCAACGCCCTGGTAAAACCCTGTAATACAGGGACTAAGGGGGCAATGACCTGGTAAAACCCTGTAATACAGGGACTAAGGGGGCAACGCCCTGGTAAAACCCTGTAATACTGGGACTAAGGGGGTAACGCCCTGGTAAAACCCTGTAATACTGGGACTAAGGGGGCAACGCCCTGGTAAAACCCTGTAATACTGGGACTAAGGGGGCAACGTCCTGGTAAAACACTGTAATACTGGGACTAAGGGGGCAACGCCCTGGTAAAACACTGTAATACTGGAACTAATGGGGCAACGCCCTGGTAAAACACTGTAATACTGGGACTAAGAGGGCAACGCCCTGGTAAAACCCTGTAATACTGGGACTAAGGGGGCAACGCCCTGGTAAAACACTGTATTACTGGGACTAAGGGGGCAATGACATGGTAAAACCCAGTTTTACTGGGACTAAGGGGGCAACACCCTGGTAAAACCCTGTAATACTGGGACTAAGGGGGCAACGCCTGGTACAACACTGTAATACTGGGACTAAGGGGGCAACGCCCTGGTAAAACACTGTAACACTGGGACTAAGGGGGCAACGCCCTGGTAAAACCCTGTAATACTGGGACTAAGGGGGCAACGCCCTGGTAAAACACTGTATTACTGGGACTAAAGGGGCAACAACCTGGTAAAACCCTGTACTACTGGGACTAAGGGGGCAATGACCTGGTAAAACCCAGTATTACTGGGACTAAGGGGGCAATGACCTGGTAAAACCATGTAATACTGGGACTAAGGGGGCAATGACCTGGTAAAACCCAGTATTACTGGGACTAAGGGGGCAATGACCTGGTAAAACCCAGTCTCACTGGGACTAAGGGGGCAACGCCCTGGTAAAACCCTGTAATACTGGGACTAAGGGGGCAACAACCTGGTAAAACACTGTAATACTGGGACTAAGGGGGCAACGCCCTGGTAAAACCCTGTAATACTGGGACTAAGGGGGCAACGCCCTGGTAAAACCCTGTAATACTGGGACTAAGGGGGCAACGACCTGGTAAAACACTGTAATACTGGGACTAAGGGGGCAATGACCTGGTAAAACCCAGTTATACTGGGACTAAGGGGATAACAATCTGGTAAAACCCTGTAATACTGGGACTAAGGGGGAAACGCCCTGGTAAAACACTGTAATACTGGGACTAAGGGGGCAACGACCTGGTAAAACCCTGTAATACTGGGACTAAGGGGGCAATGACCTGGTAAAACCCAGTATTACTGGGACTAAGGGGGCAATGCCCTGGTAAAACCCTTTAATACTGGGACTAAGGGGGCAATGCCCTGGTAAAACCCTGTAATACTGGGACTAAGGGGGCAATGCCCTGGTAAAACCCAGTATTACTGGGAATAAGGGGGCAATGCCCTGGTAAAACCCAGTATTACTGGGACTAAGGGGGCAATGACCTGGTAAAACCCTGTAATACTGGGACTAAGGGTGCAATGCCCTGGTAAAACCCAGTATTACTGGGACTAAGGGGGCAATGACCTGGTAAAACCCTCTAATACAGGGACTAATGGGGCAATGACCTGGTAAAACCCTGTAATACAGGGACTAAGGGGGCAATGACCTGGTAAAAGGGGCAATGACCTGGTAAAACCCTGTAATACAGGGACTAAGGGGGCAATGACCTGGTAAAACCCTGTAATACAGGGACTAAGGGGGCCATGACCTGGTAAAACCCTGTAATACTGGGACTAAGGGGGCAACGACCTGGTAAAACACTGTAATACTGGGACTAAGGGGGCAATGACCTGGTAAAACCCAGTTATACTGGGACTAAGGGGGCAACGACCTGGTAAAACCCTGTAATACTGGGACTAAGGGGGCAACGCCCTGGTAAAACACTGTAATACTGGGACTAAGGGGGCAACAACCTGGTAAAACACTGTAATACTGGGACTAAGGGGCAACGCCCTGGTAAAACCCTGTAATACTGGGACTAAGGGGGCAATGCCCTGGTAAAACCCAGTTATACTGGGACTAAGGGGGCAACACCCTGGTAAAACACTGTAATACTGGGACTAAGGGGGCAACGCCCTGGTAAAACACTGTAATACTGGGACTAAGGGGGCAACAACCTGGTAAAACACTGTAATACTGGGACTAAGGGGCAACGCCCTGGTAAAACACTGTAATACTGGGACTAAGGGGGCAACGACCTGGTAAAACCCTGTAATACTGGGACAAAGGGGGCAACAACCTGGTAAAACCCTGTAATACTGGGACTAAGGGGGCAACGCCCTGGTAAAACACTGTAATACTGGGACTAACTAAGGGGTTAGGCTAGCGAGCAAGCGTTTTAGCCAGGTAGCCTAGGACAAACAAAAACTAAAAGTGTGTACTGTTGTAATGGGTGTGTGTTGGTGGCAGGGAATTCAGGCGCAGGAGAACAAACTTGGTATAAACGGAGTCGTTTAATAAGTGCTGACCAAAATCCAAAAAACAAAATATATAAAAATAACAAAGTGGGTATAAAACCCGTCGCACACCAACACATACTAGCAATAATACAATATATACATACAATAAACCAATCTCCG